>NC_045436.1:108867844-109045465 GCF_002776525.5 Piliocolobus tephrosceles | reverse complement strand
TTATGGCTAGCCAATTTTCCCAGCACCATTTATTAAATAGGGAATCCTTTCCCCATTTCTTGTTTTTGTCAGGTTTGTCAAAGATCAGATGGTTGTAGATGTGTGGCATTATTTCTGAGGGCTCCGTTCTGTTCCATTGGTCTATATCTCTGTTTTGGTACCAGTACCAGGTATCTTTCCTATATTTTCTCCTAAAACTGTAGAGTTCTAGGTTTCACATTTAAGTTTGCATTAATAATTTACTTTAAACTAATTTTGTAAATTTTGTTAGGTAAGGGTCAAGGCTTTTTATTTTCTAATTTAAATATCCAGTTGTTTCAGCACTATTTATCGAAAAGACTATTCTTTTTCTATTGAAATTTTTAGGAACTTTTGTTGAAAATTCTTTGACTGTATATGTACCTGTCTATTTTTTGTGGATTTCTATTCTATTCCACTGATTTACATGTCTATCTTTATGCCAACATCATATTGCCTTTAAGTTTTAGAATCAGGTAACATGAGTCCTCAAACTTTTTTTTATTAATTGCTTAAAATTCTGGTTCCTTTGCTTTTCCATTTGAAGTTTAGAATTACCTAAATTTGTAGAAATCATCTTGTTGATTCCTACAAATAAGCCTGCTAGGATTTTGCTAAAACAGGTATCAATTTAGAGAGAATTACATCTTAACATAGTGAGTCTTCTGATCTATGAATGCTGTAAATCTTTTCATTTATTTGGGTTTTATTTATTTCTATCATCAATGTTTTATAGCTGTATTGATCCGTTTTCATGCTGCTAACAAAGACATACTTGAGACTGGGAAGAAAAAGAGGTTTAATGGGACTTACAGTTTCACATGGCTGGGGAGGCCTCAGAATTATGTTGGGAGATGAAAGGCACTTCTCACATGGAAGTGGCAAGACAATACTGAGGAAGAAGCAAAAGTGGAAACCCGTGATAAACCCAACAGATCTCATGAGACTTACTCACTATCACAAGAATAGCATGATTCAATTACGTCCCCTGGGGTCCCTCCCACAACACCTGGGAATTCTGTGAGATACAATTCAAGTTGAGATTTGGGTGGGGGCACAGCCAAACCATATCAGTAGCTTTCAGTATCTTATAAATATTTTGTTATATCTGTCCCTAGAAATTTCATTTTTTAATGCTCTTGTAAATTGATGTTTTAAAAGTCATTTTTTAATTGATTATTGATAGTATATAGACATAAAATAGATTTTTTTCTGTTAACCTTGCATCATGCAACTTTCTTAAACTTGTCAGTTCTACTGGCTATTTTTTGTGTGATTTTGTATGCAGAAGATCATAAATTAAACCTTTTATTTCTCTATGTCTAATTTGTATACTTTTATTATTATTATTTATTTTTCATTCTTTAATGCACTGCATAAAACCTCCAAGATAATGTATAATAGAAGTAGAGAAGGGGATATTATTTTTTTTCTCAATTTTAAGAAGAAGGCATTCCCATTGTTAAATATGTTAACTCTAGTGGTTTTTTTTTTTTTTTTGTAGATACTCTTTATCAGTTTGAGGATGTCTCCTACTAGTCCTAGTTTACCAAAAGTATTTGACATAAATGGATGTTAAATTTTGTCAGATGATATTTTTCTGTTTATTAAAATAATATTATGGTTTTTCAGGTTCTTTACTTTCAGTTTGTTGATAAAGTGATTTACATTGATTGATTTTTCAAAGGTTTAACCAATCTTGCATTCCTGGGAGAAACCCAGTTTGCTCATGTTGTGTATGTAATGTTGGATTAAGTTTGCTACTATTTTGCTGAGAATTTTTACATCCACTTAGTTAAGTAATTAATTAATTTTGATGTTCTATTTATTTTTTTCATTCATTTTATGTATTTGTCTTTAGTCTTTTTGTAAGGCCTTTTCTGATTTTGTTTCAGGGTAATTCTGACTTCAGAAATAATTTAGGATGTTTTACTTGCTCTTCTAACTTTTTGATAATTTGTAGAGTTGATATTATTTCTTCCTTAATTGATTGGTAGAGTTCACCAGTGAAGCCTTCTACCACTGGAGTTTTCTTTGAGAGAAGGATGATAACTACAAACTCTATTTTTAAAATAGATAATAGGGAAAATCAGGTTCTTTCTTTCTTTCTAAACATGTTTGTAGTTTGTATCATTCAAGGTATTTGTTCATTTCACCTAATCAATCTATAGGCATAAAGTCATTCTTAATCTCTTGTTATCATTTAAATATATGTAATAAAATCTGTAGGGATATTCATTTTTTATCCCTGATATTACTAGGTCATTTTAAATCTAACTATCAGTTTTAATGATCTTTTTAAAGAACCAGCTTTTTAACATGAATTGTTTTCTCTACTATTTTGTTGTTTTCTATTTTATTGATTTCTGCTGTTATTTTTATTATTTCTTCCTAGTTGCATTGTGATTAATTTGTTTTTGTTTTCTAGTGCTTTAATGTAGAATATTAGTTTATTAATTTTAAACTATTCTTCTGCTATATAAACTTGAAATTCCATATGTTTTCCTGTATGCACTGATTTAGTTGGATTTCACAAATTTTAATGTTTGATGTTTGTTTTTATTTTCATTTCTATGTTTATTTTAATTTTCACTCAATTCAAAATACTTTATAATTTCCTTTATGGCTCTTGAAGTATGTTGTTTAACTTCTGAATGTTAGAAAATTTTTCAAAATGACATTTTGATATTAATTTGTAGTTAAATTCTATTATGGAAGGAGAGTATTTTATATTCTTTATGATTTAATTCTTTTTACGTTTATTGACATTTACTTTATTTCCCAGTATATGGTCTATCTTAGTTGATGTTACAGGTTCACTTGAATGTGTATTCCCTCTTGTAGGTGTATTCTAAAAATAGAATAGCAATTAAGCCAAGTTGCTTGATTGTGTTGTTCAGGCCTTCTGTATCCTTACTGATTTCCTGTCTACTTATTCTAGCTATTACTTAGAGATGAATGTCATTATGTCCAACTATAATTACAGGTTTATCTGTATCTTTTAAAATATTATCTTTTTGATTTATGTATTTTGATATTCTGATGTTAGATGCATATACTTCATGATTTTGTATTTCTTCTTGAAATAAAATTGAGCTATATCATTGTTCAATATCATCTTCACTCTTGGCAAGATTTTTCTGATATTTATGTAGAAACTCAAGCTTTCTTTTAAACAGTATTTGCATGATATTTTTTCCATCCTAGCCTCTTTGAGCCTAAAATAAATTTACAAAGCTTAAAATAAATTTTCAGAGAAAACTATATAGACAAAATCCAATATTGGTGACAGCTTGCTAGTAATTAAGGAGCAAATAAAATTACATTTAAAAAAATTATGACCATTTTCTTCAGAATATTATTTAGATTCTCAATTTTTTTTTTTTTTTTTTTTTTGTAATGGAGTCTCGCTCTGTTGCACAGGCTGGAGTGCAGTGGCATGATCTTGGCTCACTGCAACCTCCACCTCCTGGGTTCAAATGATTCTCCTGCCTCAGCCTCCCGAATAGCTGGAGTTACAGAAGCATGCCATCACACCTGGATAATTTTTTGTATTTTTAATAGAGACAAAGTTTCACTATGTTGGCCAGGCTGGTCTCAAACTGCTGACCTCAGGTGATCCACCCACCTTGGTCTCCCAAAGTGCTGGGATTACAGGTATGAGCCACCACGCCTGGCCTCATTTTTGTTCTTACTTTAGCTATCTGCTTAAATTTTATTTATTCATTCAGTAATCATCTACAATCTCTTTGTAAGCAAAAAGGTCTCTTCTAAGATTTTGTTCCACTTTCCTTAGCCTCTGCTACTGCTTTTAATGAGAGTTTATGCATTTCTTAAAATGTTCCCTTTCTTTGGCTTTTATTACTTTATAGCCTCTTATTTGTCTTCTAGATGTTCTAATATCTAGTATAATTGTTTTACCATTTCCTTTTCTCTCATTAATTTGGATCTCTCCCAAATGACATTTTTCTCATTTACACCTCTTTTATATTCCACTACTTTAATATGTCCCACACTTTTATGTCTTCTATTAACTTCGGTCAGATGTTCAAGCATGTCTGTTCTTCTGGGCTTTTAGCTCCATATCTACTTCTTATTGTTATTTTTTGTCAAACCAATAACGAAATGCCTTTTAAAATAGCTCATTATTTTTCTTTCACTGAATTCTACTTCCCATGCCAAAATGCCATTTTTATTAGATAATACAATCTTTTTGACCCTACAGATTTTATATTTTAGAGTATCTCCAAAATCTCCTTGACAAAAAATTTTAGTTGGTAATGAAAAATGGACTCTTGCTGATTCTTTTATTTATAATTACTCTTAACATATACATTTTAAAAATTATTCTTATAAATTGCTAATTGAGTCAAACCAATTGACTTGGTTTGTTGCAATGCCTTACCTGGTTGTTCAGTCTGAACATCCTTCATAGTTCTTTATGATCTGCTGCCTGATTATGCTTTTGGGAAATCGTTTCAAAACATTTCCTTCCTCCTGTTCCTTTTTCCTTCTACTGTCTTCCTTCCTTCTGTCAGCTATCTATAGTCTGCATTCCTACAGAAGAATTGGAGGCAATTAACAAGGGAAATATGTATATCTTATAACAAAAAGATTTTAAAAGATGGAGAGAAAGAAAAGGTTGAAGCAATGGAGTGAAGCTGAGGTTGAGGCTAGTGTTCAAAATGTATGCCAGATTTAAAAGAGAAAAATAAGCTACCATATGCAACAGATTGAAACTGGACTGCTTCATCACCCCATATTCAAAAATCACCTCAAGATGGATTAAAGGCTTAAGCGTGAAACCAAAAACTATAAAAACTCTGGAAGACAACCTGGGAAACACCATTCTGGGTATAGAAATGGGCAAATATTTCATGATGAAGAAAGCAATTGCAATGAAAGCAAAACTGCTTGTCAGTCAGAAGCAATTGAAATGAAAGCAAAAACTGACAAATGAGACCTAATTAACTACAGTGTTTCTGCATAACAAAAAAAAACTATCAATAGAGTAAGCAGACAATCTACAGAATTGGAGAAAATTTTTGAGAACTATACATCTGAGAAAGGTCTACTATCCAGTATCTATAAGGAACTTAAACAAATTTACAAGGAAATAACAAACAATCCCATTAAAAAGTGAGCAAAGGACATGAACAGACACTTTGCAAAAGAAGACATACATGCGGCTAACAAGGATATGAAAAAAGCTTGTATCACTAATCCTTAGAGAAATGCAAATCAAAACCACAAATGAGAATATCTCACATAAGTCAGAATGGCTATTACTAAAACGACAAAAAATAACAGGGTGTGGAGAAAAGGGAACACTTATACACTGTTGGGGGGATTGCAAATTAGTTCAACCATTGTGGATAGCCATGTGGCAATTCCTCAACAAGCCAAAAACAGAACTACCATCTGACCCAGCAACCCCATTACTGGGTTTGTATTTATATTTCCAAAGGAATACAAATCATTTTATCATAAAGACACTTGCACATATATATTCACTGCAGCACTATTCACATTGTAAAAATATAGAATCAACTTACATACCAATCAATGACAAACTGGATAAAGAAAATGTGGTACGTATACATCAGAGAATACTATGCAGCCATAAAAAATAATTAGATTATATCCTTTGCAGGGACATAAATGGATATGGAGGGCATTACCATTAGCAAACTAACGCAGCAATAGAAAACCAAATATTCTATGTTCTCACTTATAAGTGGGAGCTAAATAATCGGAACACACAGACACAAAGAGGGGAATGACAGACACTAGGGCCTACTTGAGGGTAGAGGGTGGGAGGAGGAAGAGGAACAACAACAACAAAATAGCTATTGGATACTAAGCTTAGTACCTGGGTGACAGAATAATCTGTATATTAAAACCTCGTGATATAAGTTTACTTATGGTAAAAACCTGCATGTGTACCCCAGAATATAAAATAAAAGTTTAAGAATAAAAAAAGAAAGAAAAATATTTCCATCACGTAATTCAGTATCCACCCAGAACAAGAAAGTCATTGAGCAGGTGAAGCATAGATATTTCTGACTGTAACATCTAAGATTAATTTTTCTTTCAAGGAATCGTATAGTGAGAACCTAGCATGACAGAGTGAATCATAATTTCCATCAGCATTTTAATAGATAATAAAGTTCCAAGTTTTACAGAAAAAGAGCAACTCTGTTTTAACCTGTAGGATCAATAATAAATTTTGTAATGTTTGATTGCGATAGTCTTGACATTATCACAATAGTCTTGGATTACCTTCCTTGCTGTTTAAGAAAAAAGCAACTTTCCACTTAAAGACTCTATCAAATTTTCTAATTTTATTTATCAAAATGTATCTTTCATTATTATTTGTTAAGCAACTATGTTAAACAATTGCCTTAAGTTGACATTAGCCATAAGAGACACTGCTGTTTGTGCTTTTGTTCATTCAAATGGCTTTATCTGTTTTTTTTTTTTCTTGTTGTTGTTGTTATCTTTCCCTCATTAGAATTTCAGAAGACACTGATTTTCAAGAATTAATATTGTTCTTGTGCTGTTTTCGATGTCCACTTGATTGGCCTCTGATGAGACATTCAATATAACATGGTAGAAGATTTTAGCAAGGTTTCTATAATACAATTAGTTACAAGGCTTAAGACACCATTGAATCTGCTTGGCTTTTACTTTCATTCAAAATGTTTTACTGAGATAAGACTCATTCTTCCTCCCAGGATTGTTTTCATTTTTTACATCTTCCTTTAACCATTCCTTACAATCTCCTGCTGTCCCTACAAATGCATGCAAATACATCACAGATGTGAATCTGTTCTACTACCTAATTGCTCATATTTTCTACTAACCATAGGATCAGGACTTTTAACTCATATTATGTAAAGGATGATTGGTAGGCATAGGGGCATATATTTTTATTTTTTCTGGTGAGGACTATGCTGAGAATTAAAAACAAAATTATTTAGTAGTTTCTATATTACTCATCAATATTTTGGATAATGTTGCTATTAGGAAGCCAATCTTGAGTTTATGAAGAGTCTGGCATTAAGTGTGTAATGTTTCACTTGTAAGTTTTGAATGAAACTGTCAAGTTATATCATTGACATAAAGAACTTATTTTGTCTACATTGTTAACTACTTGTGATCTCCTGGGAGCTGGGGTAAGCTAGAAAGAAATAGACTTGCTGTAGTATCTGTTTCAGAGAATGAGAGGAAAAACACCTATCTAATGATCAAATAGGACAAAGAGTTTCATGCATGACTTAGGAGAGGTAAATTGAAGGAAGGAAGGAAATTGTTCAGAAAAATTAGTACATGAACCAATAATTTTGAAGGATCCATTGTATTTGTTTCAGGAAGCAAAGTTGATATCAACTCCCCCTTCCCACTCCCTTTTTAATTTAAGCACCTTAGGAACATAGAGTTGAGTAAATGTGCTCCTCATTCTATAGCATTATTACCCTGAGTCCCTGCTGGGTTCTTTTTTAATTAAGTTTTATTTTAAAATGTTTTCCCTCTTTATCCCCCATTTATTTATTTATTTTAATCAACACATGAAAAATTATATATATATTTGTATGTATTTAATTTGCTTACATTCATTTGAAAAATTATATATATTTAGGATATAAAAAGTGATGTTTTGAGATACGTACACATTGTGGAATGATTAACTCAAGCTATTACATACCCATCATCTCACATCCCTATTATTGTTTATGATGAGAACAATTAATATCCACTCTTTTAGCAATTTTTGAGTATACTACACTTCATTATTAATGAAGCCACCATGCTGTGCCATACATCTTGAGAACTTATTCCTTCTTTGTGACTGAAACTTTGTATCCTTGACCAATATCTCATTCCCCATCCCTCTCCAATCTCTGGCAACCATTTTCATCTCCATTTCCAATTACATTTCTGTTTATCCACATACAGCTACTCCAGAATATTTATTTTCTTTTGTTTTACTGTTTTTATACATTTATTTAAACATATGCTTTTCTAGAAAAAAATTGGGATTACATTTATAGAGAAATATGAATTACACTACATATTCTTTCTCTCTCTTTTGATAACAACATTTATTGAGTAAGCCCCTGGCACATTTCATCAAACTGGATCCCAGGACAACCCTATGAGGTAGTAGTATTGTAAGCCCCATGGTACAGATAAGGAACACGGGGCTTAGAGAGGTGAAGTGACTTGCCCAAGGTCACACAACAAGTGCATGACAACTCTTGGATTTGAAGCCAGATCTGTCTCATAGCTAGCCGTGACACTTGAGTGCCTCCTAAAAGCCTACATCACAGAGCTGTTGGAGGACGCTGTGGAGAACCGTCTGTGAAAAGGTCCAACAGATAAACTCCGAAGAGTTTATGGCAGGCCTCCTGAAGAGCAGCTGACTGGAGCCCACCAAGAGGCAGCCTGGAGGTAGAGTGGGCAGGACTGCCCTGTCTTCTCTTCCAGGGAGCCCAACTACCAGCCTAGACCAGCGGGATGCTGGGCTGCTGAGGCTTCAGCCATTTCTCTGTTGCCATGGCTCTGCCCAGGAACCGTGGGCGGCCCTGCCCCTGACACCAGAATGTTGCAGGGCTTTCTAGCAGGAGAGGGGACACAGGAAGGCGGCCATGGGCCAAGGTTTATGAATGACATTCAGAAGGATTTCTGCCAGTGACTCGATGGCTCGCTTCCACTGGGAAGGATCTCCAGTCTGCCCCCAGGGAGCCTGGACCCAAACATGAGCATCAGGCCTGCCCAGGAAACGGACACCCCAGGTCCATCACTCTGAGGCCTGGATGTAGAGGGGCACAGCGAGCATGGCACATGGGCCCTTGGTCCCGGCCTACAGCTCCGCCAGAGCCAGATTGGAGCCCAGCCCCTGAGCGTGTCCAGGTACCACCAGCTCAGGTCCCGCCCCCCCCACACCACCCACGACAATGGACAGCACTGCGTCCGGCTTTGCAAAGGGTGGCTTGCCTGGGACCGCCTCGGGCAACAGGCCAGCCCCTGCGTCCTTCAGATCCTCCAGCCCCAGCGGGTCAGGCAAGGGGTTCACCACCTTGCGCCCACCACTGCTGCCACTGCGCGGGGCTGCCCTCCTCTGGGGGGCGGGTGGAGCGCCGGGTTTGCAGGTCCTTGTTCTTTTGGTGGCTGAGACGACAGCGGCGATCTTTGAGGTATTTGTGGTGGAAAAAGCCTTTGGCGCAGCCAGACCAGCGAAACTTGTAGTTGCCCGTGTGGGCGCGCTGGTACTCGGCGAGGTGGGCACAGCGGCTGAAGGACTTGCTGCACAGGGCACATTTGTGGAGCTTCATACCGGAGTGGGAGAGGATGTGGGCCTTCAGCTTGTCCGGCCAGTTGAACTCCTTACCGCAGCCTGTGTGCGTCGATAAAGGGCATTTGCATTTCCTGAAGGGCTGGTGGATCAACATGTGTCTCTTCAGTTTGTCCTTGCGGTTGAATGCAGACTCGCACACTGAGTATTTGTAGGGCTTCTCGCCTGAGTGGATGTGAGCGTACAGTCCGAGGTAATGCTCCTGCCGGGAGGACTTCTTGCACACCTGGCACTTGAACCTGCCCCCGCTGCCGTGGGTGGGCAGATGACGCAGCAAGTAGCGTTCACAAGGAAGCACCTTCTAGCAGTATAGGCAGGGGAAGTTGTGAGTGGTGGTCTGCAGATGATGCTCCAGGGCCTCTGTGGTGGGTATTTGATGATACATTTGACACACTTGTCGATGGCACTGTCCTCCTTGGGGCTGTGCTGTGACAGGAGGCTGTGGGAGTACTGGTGCACGCCCAGGTGGTACAACGAGGGGAAGTGCTTGCCGCAGAGGTGGCAGGGGTAACTCAGCTTCTCCTGGTGGCTCTTGATGTGCTCCAGAAATGTGTCGAACTTTGGGAAACAGCTTTTGACCACCACACACTTGTACACCTGCTTGTTCCTATGCTGGGTCATGTGAGACTTGAGCTGGAAATAGGTGCTGAACTTGCTGGGGCAGAACTGGCACAAATAGGAGCTGTAGATGAGGACTACATGCT
Organism: Piliocolobus tephrosceles; assembly: GCF_002776525.5. Taxonomy (NCBI): domain Eukaryota; kingdom Metazoa; phylum Chordata; class Mammalia; order Primates; family Cercopithecidae; genus Piliocolobus; species Piliocolobus tephrosceles. The sequence continues at coordinate 109,035,385 of NC_045436.1, read as the reverse complement.
TGGGTTCTGGCTTGGCCCCCTCGCCCTTGCGGACTGTGGGCAAGGCCTGGGGTTGTGGTGTGCCCGACAGGGGCTGGCCCAACCGTGTGTTTTCCTCATCCTCCTGCCTACTGAGGTTTAGGGCCAAGACCTGTACGGTCACAGAGTTTCCAGACATGGTGCCACCACTGTGTCCTGGAGGCCATACCTTGTGGGTCTGCATGTGTTTCCTAACATTAGACTTCTGGGCAAAGGCACGGCCACATGCAATTCATTGGAAGGACGTCTCATGGGTGTGGCTTCAGATGTGCTGCTGCAGTTTTTGGTGAATGATTTGTCACAGTATGGGCACTTGAGTTTCTGAGCCTTTGGCTTCCCTGTAGCTTCCGGGAGTCCCCTAGCACCTTTAGCCCATGGGGTCTTCAACATTGGTGGAGAGTCAAAGGTGACCACAGTGCCTCTGGTGGTGCTGGTCATGGGGCAGCAGGGTTTGGTCCTTTGGGTTTGAATCCCTGTTTGCCAGGGCTGTAGGGGTGGGGTATACTGGAGCCTCCACACACTGGTTTGGCACCTCCAGGGGTGGGTAGGTCTGCATCCCCAGCGCCTGGATATCCACCGTTCCACTCCCAGCCAGGGGTGCAGTAGCACTGTACACCTTCACTGCACCATTCCCACCAGGATTGGGATGTGCAGGGGGGCCCAGGCCCTGAGGTGGAGGTAGCGAGGGCTGAGGTGGTGGTGGTGGGGGCGGTGGTGGAGGAGGCAGAGGAGGGGGTGGAGGCTGGGTGAGGTAGCTGGGCACAGAATGTATGTTCAGGCTGCTCTGCACAGGTCGGGGGCCCTAGGGCATAGGCTGGGCCGGGGATGTGAAGGCTGAAATGACAAACATGTGTTTGTGTGTGTTTGTTGTAGAAAAAGAAACATGGAAAGTTTCTTTTTATATGTTTTTTAATAAGACAGATGATCTTACCATTTCTTTCTTCTTTATCAAATGTTGAAAGACATTTAAGAAATTTCTAATATGAAATCCTCCTTTTATGCCTGGGATAAGCTCAACTGGATCATTTATTATCTTTATTATTCACTCCTGGCTTGGGTTAGATACTAATTTATCTGGATTGTCTTTTGGATTTTCTACCCAGTACTATCTGTTAATCATTCTTATCTAGTATTAGAATAATGAACAATTCTTCTCTTTAGAGCTTCACTTTCTGATCACCCTACAACCCAACTTATTCCATCTCTGGGTTTGAGTTAGTCTTTCATAAGTCCCATTTTAAGAGTCCAAGGATTTATTAAAACATACTCCATTATCATAGTTCTGATCCTACACCTGGGAAACTAAAAATTAAGGCAATTCCCAGCTGTTGAACATTGTAGTCCAAGCAAGAGATCTGTGCTTAGAGTGGCCAAAGACCAGAGCAGAAATTGAATGGTATTTGAGGAGTGAATAACAAATTGAATATATTTTGTTTTAGTTGCATCAGGGCAACAGGGATAAGTAGAGAGATAACACTTTAGCCGAAATGTTTATTTGAGGACAAAGGCTTGATTCTGTCACCGAGAAAACAAAATAACTGAATGACTCATATTCTGATACCACATTGGCTGAGTTCATTGGAGGTGTTACTTTGTGCCTTTATTGCTTAACTGATAATAAAAGTAGCTAACCTTATTGAGCACGTTCAAATATTCAGGCAGTACTAAAATCCTTATTTAATTATTTAAACACATTTCATGGATGTTGAAATTGAGGCACAGAAGGTTAAGAAAGTGCCTAAAGTCTTTTAATTAGCATGTAGTAGAGCTGGAATTGAAATTGAAGTATAGTGTCTCCAGAGCCCGTGGTGGTTTACAGTTTAATAATTGACAACCAGAGTGATTTTTCCAGATTTATTAACATAGATTTATTGAGGTATAATTGACAACAATTATACATATTTATGGTATGCAATGTGATGTTTTAAAATACATATACATCAGGAAATGATTATTATAATCAAGCTTATTAACATTTCCATCACAATACCTTTATTTTGTGATGAGAATATTTAAGGTCTTAGCAAATTTCAAGTATACAATATGATGTTATTAACTCTAGTTGCTATTCCATACATTGTATCTCCAGAACTTACTCATTCTAGATTACTGAAACTGTATACCCTTTGACTGATATCTCCCAATTTCCCCTACCCCCAACCCCCTGGCAACCATCTGTTCTCTGCTTTTATGAGTTTTACTTTTTATATTCCACATATAAGTGAGATCACACAGTATTTGTCTTTCTGTGCCTGGCTTATTTCACCTGACATAATGTCCTCCAAGTTCATAGTGATGTTGCAGATCATAGGATTTTCTTCATTTTAAAGGCTGAGTAATTCCCTCCTCTCTCTCTCTCTCTATTATATATATATATATATATATATATATATATATATATATATATATATATATATATAGTGTGTGTGTGTGTATATATATAGAGAGAGTGTGTGTGTGTGTGTATATATATATATATAGTGTGTGTATATACATATAGAGAGTGTATATATATACGCACACACACACAAAACACACATATATCCTGCATTTTCTTTATCCATTCATCTATTGGTGGACACTTAGGCTGATTCTATATCTTGGTTCTTGTAAATAATGCTGCAGTGAATATGGGAGTGCAGATATCTTTTCAACAAGCTAATTTCATTTCCTTGTATACTCAGAACTTGGATTGCTGGGTTATGTGGTAGTTCTGTTTTTAATTTTTTTTTTTTTTTTTTTTTTTGAGACGGAGTCTTGCTCTGTCGCCCGAGCTGGAGTGCAGTGGCCAGATCTCAGCTCACTGCAAGCTCCGCCTCCCGGGTTTACGCCATTCTCCTGCCTCAGCCTCCGGAGTAGCTGGGACTACAGGCGCCCGCCACCTCGCCCGGCTAGTTTTTTGTATTTTTAGTAGAGACGGGGTTTCACTGTGTTAGCCAGGATGGTCTCGATCTCCTGACCTCGTGATCCGCCCGTCTCGGCCTCCCAAAGTGCTGGGATTACAGGCTTGAGCCACCGCGCCCGGCCTATTTTTAATTTTTTAAGAATCTTCATAGTATTTTGCATAATGACTATACCAAGTTGTATTCCTACCAATAGTATGCAAGGATTCCCTTTTCTCCACATACTTGCCAAAGCTTGTTATCTTTTGTCTTTTTGAGAATAGCCATTCTAACAGGTGTGAAGTGTTATCTCACTGTGGTTCTGATTTGCTTTCCCTGATGACTAGTGATGTTGAGCACTTTTTCATGACAATCACACATTGTGTAACAACATTTTGGTCAATGACAAACTGATGCAAGGTGGTCCCATATGATTATAATGAACCTGAAAAATTCTTATTTCCTAGTGATGTCATAATGCAATGCATTACTCATGTTTTTGGTGATGCTGGTGTAAACAAACTACTGTGCTGCCAGTCATATAAAATTATGTCACAGATGCTGAGGGTGGTGGTTCATGCTTTTAATCCTAGCACTTTGGTAGGTTAAGATGGGAGTATTGCTTGATCCCAGGAATTTGAGACCAGCCTAGGCAATATAGTGAGTCCCCCATCTCTACAAAAATTACAAAATTAGCCAGGCATGGTGGGAATGCCACAGACAGACACTCAATGCCAGTCAATGTAGAAAGCTGGGAGAGGGTGTGTACCCCAAAAAGCCACAGGGGTGGAGCTACCCAAGACCATGGGAGCCCACCTGTTACATCACTGTGACATGGAGTCAAAGGAGATCATTTTGGACTTCGTGACCTGGATTTGAGACATGGAGTCAAAGGAGGTCATTTTGGAACTTTAAAATATGACTTCCTTATTGGATTTGACTTAGCCCTTTTCTGCCTTATAGGCCTTTCTTTGGCCTGTCACCCTTTCATTTTGGCCAATTTCTTCCATTTGGAATGGGTGTGTTTACCCAATGCCTTTACCTGCCTTGTATCTAAGAAGTAACTAACTTGCTATTGATTTTATAGGCAGGCTCATATAGGTGAAAGGGACTTGCCTTGTCTCAGATAAGACTTTGGGCTTGGACTTTTGGGTTAGTGCTAGAGTGAGTTAAGACTTTGGGGGACTGTTGGAAGGGCATGACTGTGTTTTGAAATGTGAGGACATGAGATTTGGGAGGGGCCAGGGACAGAATAATATAGTTCGGCTGTGTCCGCACCCAAACCTCAACTTGAATTGTAATTTGAATTGTAATCCCCGTGTGTTGGGGTGGGATCTTGGGGAAGGTGATTAGATCAAGGGAGTGTTTCCTCCATGCTGTCCTTGTGATAGTGAGTGAGTTCTCACAAGATTTGATGGCTTTACTAAGGGGCTTTTCCCTGCCTTCACTTGACACTTCTCCTTGCTGCTGTCATGTGAAGAAGGGCGTGTTTGGTTTCCCTTTTGCCATGATTGTAAGTTACCTGAGACCTTCCCAGCCATGCTGAACTATGAGTCCATTAAACTTCTTCCTTTTCTAAATTATCCAGTCTTGGGTATGTCTTTATTAGCAGTGTGAGAATGGACTAATACAGACCCTATCTCAAAAATGAAAAAAAAGTGTAGCACATATAATTGTTTACAGTACATACTACTTGATAATATTAACAAATGATTATTTTACTGGTTTATATATTTACTACACTATTTATCATTATTTTAGAGTGCACTCTTTCTACTTATTTTTTAAAAAGTTAACTGTAAAACAGCCTCAGGCAGGTCCTTCAGGAAATATTGCAGAAGAAGGCCTTGTTATCATAGGAGATGACGGCTCTATGGCTGTTACTACCTCTGAAGACGTTCCAGTGGGATAAGACATGGAGAGGGAAGACAGTGATATTGATGATCCTGACCTTGTGTATGCTTAGGCTAATGTGTGCGTTTATGTCTTAGTTTTTTAACAAAAATGTTTTAAAAGCAAAAAATAAAACACAAATTTTAAAAATAGAAAAATGCTTATAGAATCAGGATATTAAAAAAGAAAATATTTTATGCAATTAATTGTACAGTGTTTCTCTGTTTTAAGCGAAATGTATTACAAAAGAGACAAAAAGTAAAAAATTTTAGAAGTTTATAAAGTAAAAAGTTACAGTAAACTAAGGTTAATTTATTATTTAAGAAAGAATAGCAATTTTGTATAACTTTAGTGTAGCCTAGTGCCGTGTTTATAAAGTATACAGTACAGTAATGCCTTAGGCTTTCACATTCACTCACCACTGACTCACTGACTCACTGAAAGCAACTTCCAGTCCTGCAACCACCATTCATGATAAGTGCCCTATATATGTATATCATTTTTCATTTTTATACATTTTTACAGTACCTTTATATGTTTAGATACACAAATACTTATTATTGTGTTCAATTGTCTGCAGTATTCAGTACAGTAACATGTTGTACATGTTTTTAGCCTGGGGCAATAGACTATACCATATAGTTTAAGCGTGTGGTGGGCTATACCATCTGGGTTTGTGTAAGTACACTCTATGATGTTCAAACAACTACAAAATCACCTAAAGACACATTTCTCAGAATGTATTCCTGTTATTAAGTCACGCATGACTATACCTGTTGACCATTTGTATGTTGATATGGTTTGGCTCTGTGTCCCCACCCAAATCTCATCTCAAATTGTAATCCCCATAATCCTCACATGTCGAGAGAGAGACTTGGTGGGAGGCGACTGGATCATGGGGGCGGCTTCCTCCATTCTGTTCTCCTGATAGTGAGTGAGTTCTCATGAGATCTGATGGTTTCATAAGTGTTTGACAGTTCCTCCTTGACACGCTGTCTTTCCTGTTGTCTTGTGAAGAAGGTTCTTGCTTGTTCTTCACCTTCCTCCATGATTGTAAATTTCCCAAGGCCTCCCCAAGCATGTGGAACTATGAGTCAATGAAATCTCTGCCCTTTATATATTACCCAGTCTCTGGTACTTCTTTATAGCAGTGTGAGAAGGGACTAATACACATGTCTTCTTTTGAAAAATATCCATTCAGATCCTTTGACTATTTTCTAATAGGGTTGTTTGTTTCCTTGTGATTGAGTTAATTCCTTATACATTTTGGATCTTAACTCTTTTTCAGATGTATGCTTTGTATATATTTTCTCTCATTCTGTGGGTTGTTCCTTGGCTGTATAGAGTTTTTTGGTTTTTTTGTTTTTTTAATTTGATGCAGTCCCATTTGTCTATTTTTGTTTTTGTAGTCTGTGTTTTTGGGGACATGTCTAAGAATTTATTGCTTCCTCCAGTATCAAGAAGCTTTTTACCTGTGTTTTTCTCTAGTATTTTTGCAGTTTCAGTTTCTTATGTATAAGGTATTAATCTATTTTGAGTTGGTTTTTATATATATAGGGTGATATAAGGGTCTAATTTCATTCTTCCACACTCAGAGAATCAGTTTTCCAAACAACATTTTTTGAAGAGAATGTCTTTTCCCCATTGTTTGTTCTTGGCACTTTCTGCAAGGATCAACTGACCATAAATATGTGCATTTATTTCTGGGCTTTCTGGTCTGGCTCATTGGTTTATATGTCTGTTTTTATGCTAGTATCATGGTGTTTTTGATGGCTATTGTTTTGTAGCATATTTTGAAATCAGGTGATGTGATACCTCCAGCTTTGTTCTTTTTGCTCAAGATTCCTTTGGTTATTTGGGGTCTTTTGTGATACCATAGAAACTTTGCGATTTTTTTTTCCCTCTTTCTGTGAAAATTCCATTGGAATTTTGAGAAAGATTGTATTGAATTTGTGGATCAAGTTGGAAAATATGCATATTTTTGACAATATTAATTCTTCCAATTCATAAACATGTGATATCTTTTTATTTGTGTTCTCAAATGTTTTCATCAGTTGTATAGTGTTTAATATATAGATACTAATATTTTATCATTGGTTATTTCTGTGTATTTTATTTTCATGCTATTGTAAATGGGATCATTTCCTTAATTTCATTTTTTGGGATAGTTTGTTGTTAGAGTGTACAAACATAATTGATTTTTCTATGTGAATTTGGTATCCTGAAAATGTACTAAATTTATTAGTTCTAATATTTTTTGGTAGAGTTTTTAAGAAAATGTCACCTTCAAGGAGAGACAGCTCTAATTTTTATTTTCTGATTGAATGTCTTTTTAAATTTTTGTTATTACTTGTTCTTGCCTAATTGCTGTGACTAAAGCTTCCAGAAGTATATTGAATAGAAGTGGCAAGAGTGGTCATCCTTTTCTTATTCCTGATATTAGAGGAAAGCTTTTCACCATTGGTTGTGATGTAGCTGTATTTGAGGTACATTTCTTCTATACCAAACTTGTTGAGAGTTTTTATTATAAAAGTATTTTAAAACATTGTCTAAAGATCAGAGTTTAAGGAAGAAGCATAAAGATTATGTTTAATGAGTCGTAACTTGATTATTACAAGTTATTAGATGAAATATCTGATTTAAAAATGGTATGATGTAAATAAACCTCTGGCAGTTAGCTTCTTGCTATTTTTAACAATTTGGACTGAAGTATTAAAACTAAATTCAAGCCCGTGAAACTGCTTATTTTTAATAAATTCATTGAATCAATCATTTACAAGTATAGTAGTAAGCATTCTTTACAATGTAATTATCCTTCAGTTACTGGTGACTGCATTAATTATAATTTAACAGAAAATAATTGACTAAGCCTAGAAAACCTAAAAAATGGTTTATTTTCTGCACACACACACAAACACACACACAATGTCTCCCCTTTCCTTTACTCTTCTCTGCCTTTTAATATATTTAGAGCCATTACTGAGAGAAAATAAGTAAACAGAGCAATAGATGTCTTCCATTGCACTATGTATCACTGCCAAGTTTGTCAGTATTCTTAATTAATTTGCTTAGTTGATAAATTATTTTTTGTGTTTGTTTTTATTTCTATTTAATGGGAAAATTATTTAAAATATAACTGTGTATTTGGTCTAAGGGAAGGGTGATAAAAACCCACTACAATGATCCTTTACCCCTTTTAGAGTTAGAGATATTCATTTCCAGCACTCAATAAATGTCAGGAAGATGCATAAACAGAATTTCTTCCATTTTTTTTTTTTATGAGCCAACTCAGTACACCATAAGAGCAAACACCCATGTTTGCCTCAATCATATTTCTGTAAACAATCACTGAGATAATGTGTGTAATATATACATTTTATATTTACAATATTCAGTTATTGAGTTCTAAACATTTGTACAGTGCATTTTATTAGCATTGTTATTACTATTAAGGATGGGGAATATGCAATGAATTCTTTTTAGTGTACATTAACCTGGTAGTAGATTTATTCTAATCAAGGTGATTATAAGTGAGCTACATAGTTTGATTTCTTTTTAAAATTTAAATGTTGAGACAGTTTTCAGATGTGGACTTATTTCTTGATTTGGCATAACTTACACATTCTAAACCAGAGGCGTTTTTTGGTGTAAGAGGTTAAAAGAATATATATTACATCCTCAAAAGTAATTAACATTATAGAAGTAGTAGACTTTTAAAATTAAAATTTAATTCCTGTATTTGTTGGATTTTTGCCAACTTGCAATGTTATGACTTTTTAAATGTGTGTTTTACTTACTTTATATATTGTCTGACTCTTTACATCTATATGTTGATATAGATGCAATTAGATATATAAAATTTCATGGAAGTGAATAGTTTGACAGTTGACTTATCCGAGTGTATTTTGTATATGATACAATAGTAGTAGTATTTTAACTATCATTTGCTGATGTGTGTCAGTCACTGGGGAGGAGTTTACATGTTTTAACTTGTTTAATGCTAACAACCATCTTGACAGACATGAAATTTTCTCCATTTCAGAAATGGGGAAACTGAGTTGATATGGCTTGGTTGTGTCCCCACCCAAATCTCAGCTTGAATTGTATCTCCCAGAATTCCCACTGTTGTGGGAAGGACCCAAGGGTAAGCAGTTGAATCATGGGGGCTTGTTTTTCCTTGCTATTCTTGTGATAGTGAATAAATGTCATGAGATCTGATGTGTTTATCAGGGGTTTCTGTTTTTGCTTCTTCCTCATCTTCTCTTGCTGCCACCATGTAAGAAGTGCCTTTCACCTCCCACCATGATTCTGAGGCCTCCCCAATGGAACTGTCAGTCCAATTAAACCTCTTTTTTCTTCCCAGTCTCAGGTATGTCTTTATCAACAGCATGAAAATAAACTAATACAGTAAATTGGTACCAGTCAAGTTGGGCATTGCTGAAAAGATACCTGAAAATCTAGAACTGACTTCTGAACTGGGTGACAGGCAGAGGTTGGAACAGTTTGGAGGGCTCAGAAAAAGTCAGGAAAATGTGGAAAAGTTTGGAACTTCCTAGAGACTTGTTGAATGGCTTTGCCCAAAATGCTGACAGTGATATAGACAATAAGGTCCAGGCTGAGATGGTCTTAGACAGAGATGAGCAACTTGTTGAGAACTGGAGTAAAGTGACTCTTGTTATGTTTTAGCAAAGAGACTGGTGGCATTTTGCCTCTGCCCTAGAGATTTGTGGAACTTTGAACTTGAGAGAGATGATTTAGGGTATCTCGTGGAAGAAATTTCTAAGCATCGAAGCATTCAAGAGGTGACTTGGGTACTATAAAAGGCATTCAGTTTTATAAAGGAAGCAGAGCAGAAAAGTTTGGAACATTTGTAGACTGACTATGCAATGGAAAAGAAAAGCCCATTTTCTGGGGAGAAATTCAAGCTGGCTGCAGAAATTTGCGTAAGTAGCAAGGAGCCTAATGTTAATTCCCAACACCATGGGGAAAATGTCTCCAGTCCATGCCAGAGACCCTCACAGCAGCCTCTCCCATCACAGGCCCAGAGGTCCAGGAGGTAAAAATGGTTTAGTGGGCTGGGCCCAGTGTTCTTGTGCTGTGTGCAGACTAGGGACTTGGTGTCCTGTGTCTCAGCTGCTCCAGCCATAGCTGAAAGGGGACAATGTACAGCTTGGACTGTGGCTTCAGAGGGTGGAAGCCCCAAGTCTTGGCAGCTTGCATATGGTGTTGAGCCTGTGGGTATACAGAAGTCAAGAACTGAGGTTTGGGGACCTCCGCCTGGATTTCAGAAGATGTATGAAAATGCCTGAATGCCAGGCAAAAGTTTGCTGCAGGGGCAGGGACTTCATGGAGAACCTCTGCTAAGGCAGTGTGGAAGGGAAATGTGGGGTCAGAGCCCCCACACAGAGTCCCTACTGGCTCACTGCCTAGTGGAGCTGTGAAAAGAGGGCCACCATCTCCAGATCCCAGAATGGTAGATCTGCAGATATCTTGCACTGTGTACCTGAAAAAGCCATAGGCACTCAATGCCAGCTCATGAAAACAGTCGGGAGGGAGGCTGTACCCTGCAAAGCTGCAAGGGCAGAGCTGCCAAGACCATGAGAGCCCACGTCTTGAATCATTGTGACCTGGATGTGAGAGTTGGAGTCAAAAGAGATCATTTTGGACCTTTAAAATTTGACTGCCTCGCTGGATTTTGGATTTGCATGGGCCCTGTAACCCCTTTGTGTTGGCCAATTTATCCTATTTGGAATGGCAATATTTACCCAATACCTGTACCCCCACTGTATCTAGGAAGTAACTAGCTTGCTTTTGATTTTACAGGCTCATAGGCAGGAAGGACTTGCCTGGTCTCAGATGAGACTTCAGGCTGTGGACTTTTGGATTGATGCTGAACTGAGTTAAGACTTTGGGGAATTGTTAGGAAGGCATGGTTTGTTTTGAAATGTGAGGACATGAGATTTGGAGGAGGCAGGGGTGGAAGGATATGGTTTGGCTATGTCCCCACCTGAATCTCAACTTGAATTGCATCTCGCAGAATTCCCATGTGTTGTTTGAAGAACCTAGTGGGAAGGTAATCAATCATGGAGGCTGGTCTTTCCCTTGCTATTCTCATGATAGTGAGTAAGTATCATGAGATCTGATGGGTTTATCAGGGATTTCTGCTTTTGCGTCTCTCATTTTCTCTTGCCACCACTATGTAAGAAATGCCTTTCATCTCCCACCACGATTCTGAGGCCTCCCAAGCCATGTGGAAGTGTAAGTCCAGTTAAACCTCCTTTTCTTCCCAGTCTTGGGTATGTCTTTATCAGCAGCATGAAAACCAACTAATACATGAGTGCACAGAGTTTATATCCAAGTTTGTACAACCAATAAAAGGCAGAAGCAGGATGAAGACTTTAGCTTTCCGATATCAGAGCAAACTGCTCTGGATTTCTAACAATGTTCTCTTGCCTCATATAACAAAATTGGGCAATATGTAATCTATCTTCAGGTTTTAGCCTCTTGCTTAGACATTATTCCATGTGTTCTCAATCATAGAATTCATATGACCAAACAATATTAAGGTAAAATTATAAGCACTGAGTACTACCTGACAATATTGGGTTTGAAAAGGATGTCATGAAATGCAGGTTTGTCTTTATCAGAATTTAAGTAGCCTGTTCAGTTCACTCTAAATAGGAGATTAGGCAATGGAGCTTTTGGTGACTAAACATCTATGTCCTTAATATGTTTATTTAACACCATATTAAATCAGTTTTGAAAAGGTGCAGGTGTGTTTGGGTAGCTTTTCTAAGTAGTGAATTTGCAACGTTAGCAAAAACCTTTTTTGCACTTGGATTTGGACAGCGATAACAAACTTTCTCAGCCTAAGAAAAAACTGAAACTCCAACTTAAAATTTTTCTCCGTGATTTCAAAGTGTTTTAACTCTAAGTAGCCTGGGAGGAGCTCACAACAATGAATAAATCTGTTTATATAAGTGCTGAAAAACATTTCCTTTTAATAGAAATAGTTGCTCAGTAAATAATCTTAAAGCAAAGAAGCTACAGTATAGGAAATAACTTATTTGTGGATTCTGACTGTTATCCCTAACTTTAAAATGATTCTGCTGTTTTGAATCCTGTTCATCCTTTTTTCCAATACAAACTATTAGCTCTGATTTCAATTCCTCTGTGAACATGAAGACTGTTCCTAACACAGGCTCTTTGTATTTGCTATTCTTTCTGCTTGAAAAGCTCTTCTGTCTGTTCCATCAGTGTATGGCTGGCTCCTTCTTGTCATTCTGATCTTAGTTCATATGTCACCTTTCAATCAGTTCTCCCAACTGTTCATCTAAACCAGTCACCCAGTGACATACTACAACATTGCTCTATTTTATTTTTCTCTGAGGTCTCATTACTTTATATATTTTGTTTGCATTGATTGATTAATATATGCAATGTTTTTCTCCTTAACTGCGTTTAAGCTCCATACAAGCAAATATCTTTTCTCTTTGCTCACCTCTGTCTTATCAGAATCAGTCATAGCACCTGTTAAATATTAGGTTTTCAACTACTAGTAGATAAATCACTTTTTGATTTAAGACTTGAGAGTGCCAGTTTTTGTATGTAATATGAACAAGGTAGCAGTAAGATTATTTGTCATTTATTTTGCAACACTAATGTTTAGCCAGAATTGACAATGGGGTCCTACGTATGATACCCGTGGCCTAGCCTAAGAACTAAATGATTTAAATTATGCAGTTTGAATGTACATGATTTTAAAAATTACATTACAAAAACCTACACCTGCATATGTCTTTTAAAAACTTATTTTAATTGTATAATTATGTGATAAGGAAAATTGCTCCTAAGTGGAATTGCCGGGTCAATGGTGATATAGCAACTGTAGCAATATAAGTATATAATATTATATATATATATATATACACACACACACACACACACACGGAATATAATTTCTATTTTTTATTTGTGATAAAGTACACATGTAACATTAAATTTACCATCTTAACCGTTTTTAGTGCAGAGTCCAGTGGTGTTCATTATATCCACCTTTTTGTGCGCCCTATCTCCAGAGCTTTTCACCTTGTAAAGCTAAAACTTCATACCCTCATAGGAGTTGTTGTTCCTACAACAACTCTTCATTTGCTTATTCTCCAGTTCCTGGCAACTTTATTCTACTTTCTGTTTCTATGAATCTGACTACTCTAGGTACCTCATCTAAGTGGAATCACACAATATTGCCTTATTTTGTGACTGGCTTATTTTACTTAATGTCCTCAAGGATTGTTCATGTTGTAGCATCTACCAAAATTTCCTTCATTTTTGAGGCTGAATAATATTCCATTGTATGTATATACTACATTTTGTTTATCCATTCATTTATTAAAAGACACTTGTGTTGCTTCTATCTTTTGGTCTTTGTGAATGATGCTACTATGGACATAGATGTACAAATACTTCTTTGAGAGCATACTTTCAGGCTTTTGGATATATGCCTGTTAGTGGGATTGCTGTATCATAGTATTTTTAGTTTTAGTTTTTTTTAGGAACCACCATACTTTTTTCATAGTAGCTGCACCATTTGATATTTCCACCTACAGCGCAGAAGCGTTCCAATTTCTCTGCATCCAAGTCAATGCTTCTTATTTTCTGATATTTTAATAGTAATCATTCTGATGGGTGTGAGGAGTAGCAGTTACATACTGAAATATATCGTCAAACAAATGTCTCTTAGTAGAACCTGGAAATTATACTAGAGTTGTTGTAGGAGGTATGGATAATTGTGGGACATGAGGCTTTGAACATGGCCAGTTTCTATACCTGCCCAATATGGATCTCATTTCTTTGCACCTGAGCTGCAAGAACTTCTGCAGGAAAAAATACCAGACACTGGCCTGTTAGCAGTGTGGCTTCTGTTCTTCTAAGTAGACTGATGCCATGTCTTGCCTGTAGTAGTCTCAAGAATCAGTGTTTAACCACATGTTCTCACTCATAGGTGGGAACTGAACAATGAGATCACTTGGACTCAGGAAGGGGAACATCACACACCGGGGCCTATCATGGGGAGGGGGGAGGGGGAAGGCGGGAGGGATTGCATTGGGAGTTATACCTGATATAAATGACGAATTGATGGGTGCTGATGAGTTGATGGGTGGCAGCACACCAACATGGCACAGTATACATATGTAACAAACCTGCACGTTATGCACATGTACCCTAGAACTTAAAGTATAATAATAATAATAATAATAATAATAATAATAATAATAATAAAGAATCAGTGTTTAGATGAGCCTAACAAGACTCCAGATGGGGATTACAAAACTCTAATACTGTGTGGTGCTAGATCATGACTAAATGCTTTGTTTTCTCTTGACATTTTAACTATAATTTGCAGGAATGTTGTATGCTTTTGATTTTCTCTTTATGAAATGGTAATAATGATACATTTCCCATTAAATCTTTAAATATTCATTAATAACCTTTGGGGTCACTTAAATGTATAATTGACTTTATCTCAGAATGTATTTTGTGTGTATAATGCTTATGTTCTCTCATTTTGTAATTTTAAAAGAGGAAAAGAGCAAAAACACATTAGGTGCATATTTGCACATTTAGAATGGAGTACTTCTTATGGTTTTTATATTAGTACATATACTAATATATTTTTTGGGATTATTAGCATATTAGTATTTAAGCATATCCTTCTGCAAATATCTAAATTAGTAGCAGTGCTTCAAATATCCCAACCAGCATACAATTTATACAAGGAATATGAATATACAACTGGAGTTGATTCTAAAACTCACTAGATGAAATAGATTGTAAAATTTTCTGAAGAGTACATGATTTTTCTTCATTTTAGAGTCCCTTTTCAGCTCCTGAAAAGTTAGCTGTTTCTGATATAGTTATTAGATATAGCCCTAACAGTAGTTATTAATGACATCAACTCACACAGTGTTATATCACACAGCATAGAAAATGACAGCATTATGGGTTATATTTTTACTGTACCTACTCCTCAGGATAGATCATGTCATGACTGAATAAAACTCCAAAACAGAACAACAAAAAAACCTAATGTCCCACACAAGACCAAAGAGGAATGATTTTTGATAGAAATAAGAATATTAGTATATTGATTTAGGGTATGGTCAGCAGGCAGACTATTTAATAAACCTTGTACATTTGCTTCCAAAGTGTCAAATGAGTATGTAATGGACTTTATACATTTGCTTCAAAATGTCAAAGGCCTAGTTCAACAGAGCTATGTGGTGTTGGTTGAGGTTTTACATTTCTTAGTGGGTGTCAGATTCATACCGTATCCATTCCGAAGACAACCCTTTTTTAAGTTTAATTTTTATTTCACTCTGTCACCCAAGCTAGAGCACAGTGATATAATCATGGTTCACTGCGGGCCCCAAGGAATCCTCCCACCTCAGCCACCAAAGTAGCTGGGACCATAGGCCCATGCCACCACACCCAGATCATTTTTTTTACTTTTTGTAGAGATGAGGTCTCACTCTGTTTCCCAGGCTGGTCTCAAACGTCTGGGCTTAAGAGATTGTCCCACCTTAGTTAGTCTCCCAAAGTGCTGGGATTACAGGTGTGAACCACCGTGCCTGGCCCCTAGTGCAAACTTAATGTTAGATATCATTTATATCTATCAGGTCAAAAAAAATTTCAAAGTCCAATACTAGTGAAACCCTTCATAATGTTAATATACAACTTGTTGGTTATCTATTGTGTTAAAGCTATGGATAAGCATCTTATTTGGCTCCCACAACAACCTTGAAAGTTGAGTATGCTCATCTCCATCACACAGGTGATAGTAATGAAGCACAGACAAGATAAGCAACAACTTACCTAAAATCAAACAGTTAGTGGCAGGGCTCTGCATGTTTCCAAAATCTGGGCAATACCATATCTACATGTTTTTTTAAAACCAAAATAGCAAAATTTTATATTACTCTTGGTTAATATTCTTAAGACATGAGGAATAGTAGGACTGTAGAGGACTATCTGCTTTTACAACTGAGCAGGCCATTCCCCCATTAACATTATAGTCCCGCTCTTGCAAAGGAAGCTGGGCATTCCTCCTCTGCAAACAGGGAGGACAAAGGAGCCTACAAGACTGGCCTCAGTTGCAAATAGCAGACCCTGGGGGCTTGTTTATATGTAAACATCTTGGAAATTCAGAAAGTCAGGGAAAGATCAGAGAAACAACAATGTGTCTGGCGACTTGCTAACATTCCACAAAGGACGGTATAAAATAAAGCAGAGCGTGTCGTTGGGGCGGGCGGCCGCCATGTTTGTCTCGTCTTGTGTTGTCTTGTGTGTTCATTCCTTTGTTCAGGAAACACGCGGACCCCAACAAGGACAATGAGGTTAAATTAACTGCTGTTATCACTGAGATGGAATAAAACAAAATAAATAAAAAATTTCAAGCAATGTCAATGAATAGTATAGGTTAAAAAAAACAAACAAACAGTAGAACACAAAATAATAAAAACAAGCAGATTATAGCCCTGACTACTTCAACCCAAGGCATATCAGTTATCTACTGCCATGAAAATGCTGCATTAAAACCTACCCCAAAACTCTGTGCCTTAAAACAACCACCGTTTATTCAGCTCACAAGTGTATGGGTTGGCTGGGCTCAGTCCTGCTGCTGTAGAACTGGCTCAGATGATCTTGGCTGGGCTTATTCCGCAGTCTGTGATCAGTTTGTGAGTTGGCTGGGGCTGCCTGGTCTGGAATAGCTTTCGCTGGGATGACTCAAATCTGCTCCATGTGACCTCCTAACTTCTTGCTGGCTAGCCTGACATGTTCTTCTGGCAGAGGCAGGGATCTAATGGAGAAAGGCCTGGGATTAGAACTAGAACCCTATTCTTTCTGTATGAGTCTATTCACCAAAGCAAGTCACAAGGCTAGCCCTGACGCAGAGGGTGAAGAAATAGATTCCACTTCTTTTTAAGATAACTTGAAAATTTATATTGCAAAAGGTGTAGATACAGGGAAATGTGCATGAAAAATTGAGCACATTTTAAAAATAACTGGGGCCATTTTTACCTCCACAAATTAACCAACATTGTGAATTCTGTGTTCGTTATCCTCTTACTTTCCTTTTCATAAAATTTATTGTATTTATAAGTGTTCCTAAAAAGTATATTTTAAATTTTAGTTGTTTTGACTTTACAAAGAAATGATAGTACTAGATGTAATCTTTTGGGACTTACTTTTTCATGTAACACTTAGTTACTAAGAATCATTCACATTATTGTGTGCTGCTATTGTTTATTTGTTTGGCTATCTGTATAACATTCTATTGAATGTATTACCATGGAGTCTTACATTTTCTTGTTGATGGATATTTGGATTTCTTACAGGTTTTTCCATGGTCAACAGTACTGCCATGTACATGTTCCCTAATGCACATACACAATAGTTTCTACTGGGTACGTGGCGTACACTGGAATATATCAGTTGTAGAGTATTACATGAATATTTAATCTTACTTCCAAAGTAGCTAAACCAATTTCCCCTCCTAACATCAATTAATAAAATATTTTTTGACTCTACATCCTAGTACTTGTCCTCATTTGGTTTAGTTTTGCCATTCAACTATTTTAAAAGTACTTTCTCATTGTGCTCTTATTTATCACTGAATATGTTGGATTGAAGATTTCTCAGTCATTTGGTCATTTCTTGGATTATTGATCATTCATGTTTCTCTTTTGTGAAAAGCCTGTTCATGTCTTTTGCCCTTTTTAAAACTCTATTATTTGTGCTTTTCCTTTTTATTTGGAGGAACATTTATTTATACTTTTTGTTACCTATATTTCAAGTAGTTTCTCTCAGTTGGTAATTTGTCTTTTTGTTTTATTTAAAGTGCTTTTGACAGTCAGAATGTGAAATTAACTTGGGCATGAGATTACTGGGAGTCACAGAGTAAGTCAGACATGTGCATGCTGGCCTCTTCTCCACACATGCCCTAGGTTATGTACTGCCATTTGAGGAAATGGATGAGAATGGTGGACATCGAGAAGGACTCTGGTGTAAATGGGAGAAATGGGCAAGAAAATTACTTGCTTTTTTAAAAATTGAATTTTTAGAACAAAAACATAACTTTTGCTGTCTTTTTTCCAAATCATTGTAACATTTTTATTTTTATATCTTTGAGTTTCTGCATTCCTCAGCAATAAAATGGTTAAGTGGTATCTTGAACAGTTAGCCAGGTATTGGTAGTGTGTGCTTGTAGTCCCAGCTACTTGGGAGGCTGGGGTGGGAGAATAGCTTAAGTCCAGGAGGCAGTAGGGTTGTAGTGAGCTGAGATAGCACCACTGCACTCCAGCCTGGGCGCCTGAAGTGAGACTCTTTCTAAAAAAAAAAAAAAAAAAAAATGTATATATGTGTGTGTGTGTGTAAATATATATGAATATGTACACATCTAATAAATATATTTGTTAGGAAACTATATAATTCTGACTTAACCTGTTTGTGAACTGATAATTTGTACATTGTTAGGTATCTTCATGAAGGTAAACAGAAAAAGAAAAAAATGAGAAATTTTAGCTGGTTCCAAATATTATTATTTATAATAGGTCAAATAAAAATATTTGAGTTATTGGCAACCATAAAACCCTCAGAAATATATCACTAGATAAAAACATTCAAGTATTTAAACTAATGCAGGTGTCAGAAAATGTGTAATGTGTAGTATTATAGAGTACAAATTAAAATTATAGAATTCAAATTAGATTTAAAATGTACTGGGACTCACCATTTTTACAAATGTATTGATAAAGTTTCCCATACATTTTAGTCTTTTACTTGTTGTTGCTTTTGTTTGGTCATAAAACACTCCTACAAAGTTTGTTAGATGTATCATTCTTGAATTAGAAAAAAATGAATTTCTACATACATATCATGAAGAAAACATGTTTTTAAAATGTCATCAAGATGTATTGGTGGTTATTTCATGGATTTCATGGATTTTTATTTTGTTTTCACAGCTTTACTATTTTAACTTCTACAGAAGGTAGAAAAATGCTCTGAAGCAGTGCACTTCCAAATTTGATCATTATTGACAGGAATTATTTGAAGCACCTGAAATCTGATATGAGCCTTGGACAAAAGTATCCCATATGATAACATACATGAGTACAAAGCAAGACTTAGAAAGCACTATATTTTTGGAAAAAAGGGGAAAGCACACCACTGCACTTGGAATGTTTTATCAAGAGAGGGATACAGAAGTGAAAAGTAATCTCTGTGCTTTATTTGGCATTGTTTCTGTGTTCGATTTTGGTCTTTGAGTTTGGCAAGAGTATGGAGACTCTGGAGAAGGTCCAGCGAAGATCAGCAGAAGTGATGTAAGGAATGGGGACTAGCTCCTAAGAGAGGGCTCAGTGGGATCAGGACTGTTTAAATTGGAGAAGGGAGGACGAACGGGCGATTTAACTGTCTTCAAATATTTGAAAGGTTATTATAGGGAAGATGCAGAACAGATGTTCTTTACTTCCACAGGAGACCAAATAAAAGGAAATGCTTTTAAATTGTAGCAAGAGAAAAAGTTCAGTTGGCCATAAAGATGGACATAAGTATAAAGAAGGGATTAAACACTGAAACAGGTAACCAAGGAATATGGGGAAGTTTAATCCTTAGAGATTTTCAAAAGTAGGACCAGATAGCTATCGCCTCAGATGATTTACGTGTCCTCCCACCTCAGTGCAGGGAACTACCCTATATCTCCTTCTGAAACTCTTCCAACTCTGAGATTCTATGCGTGTTTTTTTCACCCTGGTGGGAGTTACCTAGAAGATAGTCAATTAGTACCATATATCCAAGGATAGAAGCTAGAATTCAGCAGAAACAGAGATCAAGGGTTACCTGGTATTTCCATGGGTGTCTCTGATATCCTCCTAACTAAACAGGTATTGATGACTGGATTAGGGAAGAGAAAATGTTTCTTACCTGTCCATGCGTAGAACTGTATTGCATGTGGCCTTGTTCTCTAAACTTTCTGAATCAGCAATGATCAATTCAAGAAATTATAACAGCTAATGTTATATTGAAGATGAAGTATTGCATTAATTATCTCACTTATCACTGGCTGGTGGTGTTTCTCCTTTCACAGATAAAGAAATAGACTAAGACAAATTTAATCATTAGCTTAAGGTCCTTCAACAGGTGAATGCAGAATTCAAAGCTTGGCCTGCTTGCCTTTCTTTTTTGTTTCTATTCTAGGAAGAAGTTGTACAAATTTAGAAACATCCTTCTTTAATACTGGCAGCTTTTGTTAATAAGAATTAGGTTGGCTCCAAAAAGTAATCATCTGCATTAGGAGAACGTAAAGAAATGTGTGTTAAATGAATGAGGACCAAGACTTAGGATTCGGGTAAAATTCGGTAATACATGTGTCATAATTAAGTTGCTCTTCTCCACTAAAGCAGCATTGTACGTAACCAGAGATATTTATTCCCTTTGGCTATTTGACCCATTATTGGGATAACTGAATGCTGGCCTCTTGAATCATAGAAGGTTTACATTTCAAATAAGCCATGGAGTTCGAGCATCTAGATTTTCAAAAGCCATGAGTGACATGGGATATTGAAAATTTCCATAGTGAACTTAAATTTTAGAGGAAATTTGAAAAAACAGCCCTTCATATATGTATAAACTGGCACTTAATTCATTAATTCTTAGTTGTCCTCAATCATCCTCAATCATTACTTCATTTAGTTTTATCACTGCCTAAGGTTTGCTTAGAGTCAACTTATTCTGAGTCTTTGTATTTCAAGTAAAATATATAGTACTTCTGGGAAAAATCTAGAAGGATGAAAGGAATGTAAACAATCTAAATTTTTTATCGAAAGATTAGACATTTACATGCTCTAGTATTTATTAAGTCTTTAGAAAAAGTGTATCTTATTTATTTATTTATTTAATAAACAAGTTTTGAGGACCCACAGCTATATATTATGCACTATTGACTTGTTAGTAAAAATGTGAATTCTTTCACCATTTTTTTGTTACTGTTTGGTTGTTATGATATTTTCTGATTCCTGGAAACTTATGAGACAAATAGGTGTCAAGAGCCCTTGAATGTTGTTTTCTAGGATAAGATTTCTTTTTGCCCATATTCTCTTTAG
Source organism: Piliocolobus tephrosceles (assembly GCF_002776525.5). NCBI lineage: Eukaryota > Metazoa > Chordata > Mammalia > Primates > Cercopithecidae > Piliocolobus > Piliocolobus tephrosceles. Next base: position 109,014,432 of record NC_045436.1, on the reverse strand, counting down.
CATTCAATAATTTAGACTTATTTTACTTCATAATAAAGAGGATGAGAGAACAGATATGTATTAACATAATAGTAATAATAAATAGCATTTATAGAGCATTCACTCTCAGTGCCCACAGAGATCATCATCTATGGTGTATTCTGTGCAGTGGCTTGCCTTCCCTAAGTACTACTCTGAAAGCTTTGCATGTATTGTCTCTTCAAATCCTCAAGTCATCCAGTGAACTAGGTCCCTTTTATGGAATAAGAAAGTGATTCACAGAGAGGTTAAGTACCTTACGTAGGTCCCTCAGCTAGTAAATAGAGGGGTTAGGATTCATAACCAAGCAATCTAGTGACCATGCTTTTAGTCTTGTACTGTGCTTCCCTTCTATTGGAGACCACTTGCCTATACAAAATTTCACAGTTGTCATTTTAACTATTCCAAGCTTCTGCACTTCATTTCTGATCAATAGTCTGAATCCACATATAGACCTTTTTTGTGTTTTGCTTATTAAACACTAAGCATAAAAGCATTATAATTCAAATATGTGTGTGCATATTATAAGCTACTACTAAATGAATGTGTTTTCATGACACATTTTGGGGTAAAAAGATAAGCAAGGAAAAGCCCCTTTAATTAAGAAGCTTATGGTTCAGAGAGGAATAACTCATAAACTCAAGTAAATACATTGCTTGAAGTGGAATGTGCTGACATAAACAACATATTCCAGTAGCACAGAGAAGCAAGTGATTCATTCTTATCTGGTGAGTATGGTGCTGTGGACCTTGCCTCGGGGAGAGAAAGCTGAGGAATTTGTATTAAGTAAGATAACTAGGAGACATGGGCATAGACAATGTGCAGTATAGAAAATGAGGACATTTTACCAGCAGCTTTGCTCACTGGGGATGCTGAAGAATGCAGCAACATGTAGCTATGTGTCTCAGTTATTTGTTGGATTGTTAATATCAAGAAATGATGCCTTGACACACACATACCTATTCATTCACCTGTCTATTCATTTTTTTCCACCAAATCCCTGGTTAAAGTAATCTCAGTTCATTGGGATGGCAAGTATCTTCCTTAATGGGTATGCATCCTTCAGCCTCAAGAAGATTTAGAATGAAGTATAAAAGTGTTTAAGACTCAGAATTTTAGCATTGATATTTGTGTGTTAGGGAAGACTCTGCTCAGATTTAGAATTTATTATATATGCATAAAATAAGTAAGAGATTTCAGTCTTTTTGAATGGTAGCCTCATAACTTTAAGTTAAAGTGTGCAATTGAGAAAGTGTTCTCAATTTGTGTGAGAAGAGAGTAGACTTTGTTTGTATCCCAAAGCTACCTGTGCAATAACATCAGAAGTGTGGGTGAAAGTTTAATGGAAGTGGGTTTAACAGAGAATGGAAAGAGTGAAATTGCACACCAAATACAGATCCAACTATAGAGGCAGACATTGCTGTCATTCCTTGAGCATTGACCGTGGTGCTGGCTGTGGCTTTGAAGCCTTACCCTTAGGTGATTGTGAAGGCAGCAGGCATCCCAGAGAGGGATCAGAGTGGGAGAAAACAACAAGACTGTATGTGAGCTCACCTGTGACACCTTTCAGGGTGGGACCCAGGAGCTGGAGATCTTTACAGCTAGGTAGATGGAAACTAACACCTGCAAATTTAGCTTATTACCTTTAATGAAGCCTTATTCGTACCTACAGACTTTAGAGATTAGACTTACTCTACTTGAGTAAAAACAAAAAGGAAAGAAAATCTGGGACAGTGAAGGGACCAAGAAACTGGAGGAACTATAGAGAGTGGATGTGTTAGCAATTACAGATGAAAGAAACAGAAATTCACTTTTTGTCTGTGTCTCATGAGGCATGGGAGTCTAAGACCTCAATGTCGAGAAATAAAGTTGACCCTTCTTCTCCAGAGCCTCATGGCCACTCATTTCTGCATTTGTCTGTATGTTTCTGTCATTTTTTTTTTTTTTTTTGCTTTTAACTGCAAACCTGCTTCTCTATTTCTCTGTGTTTATGCCATAAAATGACTGTTGCAGTGTTTTGTCTTTCTGTTCAAGCACTTAGAAATTGATAAAAGTTGTGAGTCATAATTGCAAATTTCTAGGAGAAAAAAATGTGATTGACCCAGTTTCAGTCACTTCTGGTTAAGAGAGCAGAATCTTTTGGCCCATATTCATCTTTATATGCGTGAATATCATCTCTGAAAAGAAGACTCAGTTGTCTTCTTGGAGCCGGGTGTGAGAGGCATTCAAGAAATGAATAGGCATTTCTAATGTAGTGAGACGTGTCTCGAAAATGCAACTAGAGAAAAGTATCATTTCCAATCCAATTTTTAAATAGAAGCCAGTTTAAAACTTTCGTTCACTGAGAACATCAAAGGATTTGTACTAGTTTTAAAGTAGTTTCTCATCAAGTTTAAGGAATAAAATGAAGCACAATAATTAGGTCAGTGATTTTCAAAGCATTTTGTTGTTGTTCCTTCAGCAGAATATTTTTGCATATGAAATCTCATGTGCACCTCCACAAAGTAAAAGAGATTCAAGGGGGGTGCTATGGCTGAAGTATTGTCAAGGGTCATGGAATCCTCCCTGCCCATCCGCTGAAGGACATTTATTATATTCTAACAGGCTCTGTTTTGTAGTTCTATTTCTAACCCCCTCTGCACCCACAACATCCACATGGAAGTACTCTAGAGTTAGACCTTAGGGAAATTTCATCTTTCTTGGCATATTTATTTACATACATGTACTCTTCATTTTGACACATGTATTTTATGTGAAAAGATTTATACACATTTGTGTTAAATACCACTAAGGGTGGGACTATTCCCTTTTGGTTCACCATTGTGACCCTACCTATCCAAACCACTGCTTGAAACGTAGAGGTGCTGAAGCAATAGTTGTACTGAATGAATATATATAAATTAATAAAATTACAAAGATGGGGACAACCTCATCCTTTTAGAAAGAGTCTCCTAACAAGAGTCTAGTGGTTTTGCAATAAATATTTGCTAAATTAATCAACCTAAAAATGAAAATATAACTTCTATCATTTATGTTAACTTGGTAATGTTACAATTGTGGCATGACAACATAGCTAACAAAATTTTGTCAGGCTTTCTGGGTGAGCTAATGTGTGGGTCAGGCCTAAGAAATGACTTACAAAGTTAGAAGTTGCTACTAATTTTCTATGTTTCTGAGTATTCCCCCAAATAAGTCTATATTACAAAGGAGGTCAAATAAAATATAATCTTGTAAACATTTACCATTTACATAAAAATCATTGCCTCTTGTACAGTATAGTCAAGTACTAATCTGTGTATCAATCTATGGCAACATATTGAATCTGAATGAAATAAATTTTTGAATTTTGTTTTTCATCTACATTTTTAATCTGGTTGCTAAAATAGTTTAACTGGTAGTTTTATATAATTTTCATATAAAAATTGTTAATATATACATGGGAAATACTGGTTTACTTTGAGACATATACATTGTAAAAAAGGTTAATGTATATATTTATGCTATAGACATTTGTTCCCATTATAATATCATCAACAGATATAAATTCAAACCTCAGAAATAGATATTTATAAATTAATTTTTAGTAAAAATAAACTAAAATCCCACAGTCCAACTTTTGACTCTTCTGAGGATGTGTTATATTATAGGGACTATCTCTCTGCTGAGAGGATTTGTAGCCATTGAAGTTGCTCCTTAAATCTCAGAAAAATATAGGAAAACTGTGTTTAAAAGTCTGACATACATACATACATACATGTGATTACTATAGGCTGAAATTGATTTGTTTTGTTTGATTTTCACAAAGCTACAGAGCCATACAGAACTATACAGAACTGAGCATTAGAGCAGGTTGAGTATTATATTCTATGGACAGGATTAAATAGTGGTTATAATTTCTGCTGAAATAAACAGTAAGAAAGCAAATAGGAGAAATTGCTCTAAAGGCTTTATGAAGAGCATCCTTTCCTGAAAAGCTGTTGAAAGCAAGCACAAATTGTTATTAGTAGACATGCTAGAGGACCAGGTGACACCCATCCTACTGGAAATCTGGCACTGGGGTTGTTAAAATGTAGGCTTATATGGAAAATATCTTGACTGTGGGGTGTGTTTGTGATGGTCAACTTGATTTTGAAATTTAAAATTGTGCTTTTATTATGTAACAAACTTGTTATGAATTCATGTCCTCATCATAATTTACCTTATACATATTTTATATTATTTTTGTTTACATTATTTAATTTTGTTAGATTTTCACAAAAGACCTACTGTCCTTTCCTCAAAGGTTTATAATTTAGAATATGCAGCTGAAAATACATTAAAAGCAGATATAGCTAATGCACAATTTTACCATAAGTGTAAATAGCAGGGCTACTTGTCTGATATTGTAAATCTATATATTTCTGCCCATCAGAAATAAAAGAAATACAGCAAGTTTCTCTATGACATTTCAAGATATTTTCATATATTTATCTTATCAGTTATTGATTTGAGTAAAATGAGGGTAACTCTTTAAAAGATGCCATTATAATAAGCTAACCAGATAAAAGATACTTTATACATTGCATCATTGTATTGTAACTATGTAGTTAAAGACTCATTTATAAAGATCTCCTTGCGTATAAATGTAGCAGCTTGGGGATTTGGTAAGGTTCCTAACACTGACATTCTGAAAAAGGAGGTATGGGGCAGGAGTCTACCGCAGCAGCCCACCAACAGTAAAGTGATCTTATTGTTACTGGAAAAGAGTTCCTATCCAGACTCCAAGAGGGGGTTCTTGGATCTCGTGCAAGAAAGAATTCAGGGTGAGTCCATAGAGTAAAGTGAAAGCAAGTTTATTAAGAAAGTAAAGGAATAAGGAATGGCTACTCCATAGGCAGAGCAGCAGCCTAAGCTGCTGGTTTGCCATATTAATGGTTATTTCTTGATTATGTGCTAAACAAGGGGTGTATTATTTATGAGGTTTCTGGGAAAGGGGTGGGCAATTTCTGGAACTGAGGGTTTCTCCCCCTTTTAGACCATAAGTAACTTCCTGACATTGCCATGGCATTTGTAAACTGTCATGGCACTGGTGAGTGTGATTTCTAACATGCTAATGCATTGTAATGAGCAGTGAGGACAATCAGAGGTTACTCTTATCACAATCTTGGTTTTGGTGGGTTTTAGCGGACTTCCTTCCCACAACCTGTTTTATCAGAAGGTCTTTATGACCTGTATCTTGTGCTAACCTCCTATCTCATTGTGTCACTTAGAATGCCTAAGCTCTTGAGAACGCAGCCCAGCAGGTCTCAGCCTTATTTTACCCAGCTCCTATTCAAGATGGAGTTGCCCTGATTCAAACACCTCTGACACTATCCCTGGATGTGAGGTTAAATATGAGTACTCAACGTGGTATTGGTAGCTATTTCCTTGAAATGGTTGCCCTTCGGTTTCCATTTTGATGATAATAAGCCGCTTTTACTATAACAGATGGATTAGCCCTTTGTTTCACAATTGGGTGTCAATTTGAAATACAATCATATTTCCTGTTCTATTACACTTTATGTTGCATCCCACTCCAGATGAAGGATGATGCATTGCGGTTTGGGTAGGTTTTGACAAGGAGTGATTGTAATGCTTCACTATTCTATGGCTTTCACAACTGTCTCTGCTCTTCTGTGGTTATATACATGTATATGCATATGTATGTGTGTATATATATGTTTGCTATTTCACCATCCCAGGCCCTTTTTGCCCTTCTGTCTCTTTCACCAAGTGAGGACACAGCATTTCTTCCTTCCAGAGGATACAACGACAAGGAACCATCCTAGAAGCAGACACAGCCTTCAGCAGACATTAGATCTGCTGGCACCTTGATCTTGAACATCCTAGCCTCCAGAACTGAGCAAATAAATTTCTGTTATTCTTAAATCATGCAGTCTGTGATATTTTGTTATATCAGCATAAGTGGACAAAGCCAGATATGTATATACATATTTGCCAGGAATAATTTAGAAAGCCAATTAGAAAGAGATTCTGGGCCACTGGACAGTCTGGGACAATATTCATGGAAGTAACTAACTCTTGAATCACTGTAAATTTTGTGATTCTGGAAGATGTACAACAAACTCCACCATTCTATGGCTTCCACACCTGTCTCTGCTCTTCTGTGTATATATATATGTACATGTGTATATGTATGTTTGCTATTTCACCTAAAGAATTTCCTTTCTTTTTTTTTAAAGTATTATACATTGACAAATGACAGTTGTGTATATTTATAGGATACAAAATAGTGTTATGAACTTTGAGTACAATGTGGAAAGATTAAATTAAGCTAATTAACACATTCATCACCTCAAATATTTAACATTTGTGCGATGAGAACATTAGAAATGTACTTTTAGTGATATTGAAATGTACAGAACTCGATTATTCTGTTCATCACACTGCAACTGATCTAAAAACAATCAAACTTATCCCTCCTGTGTGAGGCTTTGTATCCTTTGACTATCATTTTTCCATTCCCCCCATTCCATGGTGGAAAAGCCTCTTGTAACCATCATTCTACTCTCTGCTACTGTGAGTTCAATCACTTTAGATATCCCACGGAAGAGAAAACATGCAATATTTGTCCTTATGTATTCAGCTTATTTTATTTAACATAATGTTCTCCATTTTCATTAATGTTGTCAGAAATGACAGAGTTCCTTCTCTTTTTAAGGCTGAATAGTACTCCATTGTGCATATATACCACATTTTCTTCATTCATTCATCCCTTCATGGACACCTAGGTTGAGTCTTTAACTTGGCCATTGTTAACAGTACTGTGATAAGCATGGGAGTGCAGATATATCTTTGATATACTGATTTCCTTTCTTTTGGGTGTATATCTGTTACCAGCAGCAAATCTATATCTGTATAGGTCTGAAGCAACTCAATTCTTGCCTCCTCAGAAGAAAGAATTTGAGCACCATAAGGCAGAAGGAGAGACCTAGGCATGTTTTAGAGCAAGAGTGAAAGTTTACTAAAAAGCTTTAGAGCAGAAGTGAAAAGATGTAAAGTACACTTGGAAGAGGGCCAAGGGGGCAACTTGAGAGTTTAAGTGTGCTGTTTGAACTTTGACTTGGGGTTTTATATGTTGGCATACTTCTACGGTCTTGCATTTCTTCTCCCCGATTCTTCCCTTGGGGTGGGCTGTTCACATGCACAGTGGCCTGCTAGTGCTTGGGAAGGGAGGAATGCATGAGCATTGTGTTTACTGGAATCATCCACATGCTCACTTGAGGTGTTCTTTCCTTACCAGTCTAGCATTCCTAGAAGAAGGTCATTTAGCAGTGAAACTCTGCCATTTTGCCTCTTAATGCACATGCTTGAGTCCACTCGCCCAACTCCTGAGATCTTATCGGGAAGTTTATGATCAACACTTTCAGGTTTTTTCTGTCTATTGGAAGCCCACCTTTCTCTGGTGCCGGCTGTGACCAATTATTATTTTACAGAGACCATTAACAACCACCTGATCATCACCTGATAGTCTCCTGAGATTCCTGGTGCGGGGTGCCTCTCCTGCCCTGCTCATGCCTGACTACCTACCTACTGTAACTTACCTAGTAGTGGGATTGTTGGATCATATGTTAGTACTATTTTAGTTTTAAGTAACCTCTATACTCTTTTCTATATGATGTACTAATTTACACTCCTAGGAACAAGGGTTTCCTTTTTTCCACAACCTTTTCTTAGGAGGCATGATAAAACTTTACCTTTGCCTTCTGAAAGTTTGCTGGGAAATTAACTGACAGCAGACAAATTAGTTGGAGAAATGGCATACAAATTTATTGACATGCACATGGGGGAGAAGCACAAAGTGATTATCACTTCCCATGGGGTTCAGAAGCTTATATACAATTTTGAGGTTGCAGAAAGAGTAGGGGCCTGATCATAGCCAAGCAGGTTATGGTGGCAGAATAGGTCATGGGAGCGGGAGAAGAGCAGGTCTGTCTAGCAAATGTGGTCTTGTGATGTAAATGAAACCTCACAGGTAGCAGCTATCAGACGGAATAGATGGTAAATGTTTCTTTCAGACCTTTACAGGTGTCAGACTCTCAGTTAATCTTTCCTAGATCTAGACAATGAAAAGTCTCAGAGAAAACCTGTTTCCATCAATGCAGATTCTCTACAGATGCAAATCTCTCCTACAAAAGGCAAGTTTGCAGGGGTGCTTCTGTTTGCAGGCCCTCTGAACAGTCATCTCAAAATATGTCAAGGAAGTATATTTTGGGAGAGATATTTTGATTTTTTCATCACCAACACTTGTTATCTTTTGTCTTTTTGACAACAGCCATTCTAACAAATGTGAAGTGATATTTCTTTGTGTTTTAATTTGCATCTTCCTACCTACCGATTAGTGATGTTGAGTTTATTTTCATGTATCTGTTACCCATTTGTATGTCTTCTTTTAAGAAATGTCTTTTCAGGTGCTTTGCTCATTTCTTAATCAGATTATTTGTTTTCTTTTTATGGAGTTAAGTTCCTTATATGTTTTGAATATTTGTCCCTTATCAGATGTATGGCTTGTCAATATTTTCTCCCAGTCTGAAGGTTGTCTGCTCACTTTGTTAATTGTTTCCTTTGATGTGTGTCCTTTGATTCTTGTATCTTGTTCTGTTCTCAGTAAAACACAGCTCTGGTTTTGCTACTCTCTATCTCCAATCCCTTTAATAGGTTTCCCTCAACTGTTGCTCCAGCCCAATTTGAACATCAGTTTTGCTGCAGCTCCTTTCATATTTACTTTCACCAAAATTGCTCACTGTGCTGCACAAAAGGCCTTAGATTGCCCCCTTCCTGGCCTTTTAATGCTCCTTCGCTTGTTTATTTGTGGAATAACTATATATTGGGGCCTGTTTGGTGCCAGGGACTGGTTTGTTCTTTCCACCAAGAAGGAAATGACCTCTTTCCTTATCTCCTCATATATAATCCTATTCATTATTCATAGCCCAGCTGAAACACTTCATGCAGCCTTCCTTGATATATACGAACAGCCCTTCTCTTGTGGGATCTCATGACCTTTTATTATATGATCTGTATTTTTCTAATATGTCACATTCTGTTTTGCATTCTCATTACTTATGTAAGTGCCTCTATTAGATTACAGTATCCTTGAAGACACAGACTATGTTTTAGTTAGTCCTTCTGCTTCCCCTGTCATCTCTAGCATGGGATTTTGTGATGTCTCTTAAGCACGTGTGGAACAAAGAACTAAGACTAGATTTTAAACCAGTTAAATACACACTGATTTCTACATGGAAAAATTAGAAAACCAATAGATTTACTTTACAATGACATCTGGTCTTGGTACAAAACTATTATTTAGAATTATTTAGAATAATTAGCACTTACTTATTACTTACAGTCAAAAGAATTTTTATTTCCCTCTGGCTCTTACTTATTTAAAATGTTTACATAAGAAGGGGAAGGAGGAGGAGAAAAAACAACAAGATGAAATAACTTAACGAACACTAAATTAGTTTTTGAAGCTGGGTTTCTCAGATGCCTTAGAAGTAGGACTTCATGAATGAACTTGAGGTCTTGGAACTCTATGAGGTTAGATGCAGATCTTCAGGGTGAGTCCAGTAGTTGTCATCTGATTCTCAAAGAGATATTTTATGCAAAACCAAAACTAAATAAAACGCCAGTGTTATTATTCATTTTCTTTATCCATTTACTTTCTTCTGGCATTTCAAAGAATGCCACTATATATGAAAGGCTTTTTAATAACTAAGTTCTGTATGTAAATTAATTTTAGAGATTAATATGGTTGTCAGCAAAACTCCATGACATAGAAACTACTAGTTAGTAAGACAAGTGAATGTCAATGGTAGTTTTGTTTTTTATTTTCCCCCCATCTTCATGGGATAAAGTACATGAATATGAAGACAACAGACCTAAGGGCTGATGGATAATTATGAAAGAGAGTGTGATTTGTTCCCTAGGTACTAAAAGAGATTTAAAAAAAAGCTATCTTATTTAATGTCTGCAGACATGATGCTCTCATTCCACTAAGTCTCTACTTACAACTATACACTATCGTTCAGTGTCCTATAAAGTTGTTGGTATAACAAGCCAGATGGGAAGCAGACCTCTATAGTTTATAATGCAAGTAGCTTTTCCCCTCGCTAATCTCACAGCATTGTTTTTTCAGTGCTGCTAAAAAAAAAAAAAAAAAAAATTCTTTAGCCCTCCACAAGCAAATTACTTTTCTAACTGCATCTGCTGCTACTTGCAGGGTCTTGTACTTTTTCAAGTTTCTGCTTTTTCTCATCCTGTTCTTTATTTTTTACATGGAATTATTGAATTATATTATTCATTCAATCAGTTGTTATCAAGTAGGTTGGGCCAGGACCAAGCACTGTGAGTAAGTATATACTCATAGTGAGTATACTTAAATGCCCTGGCCATGTAAATAAAGTAAAATAAACTATTAGTAGATGATCAATATGTTTGTTTGGCATGAATATACAGTACAAGAATTTATGGGTGGCACTGGGGATGAGGCAGCTGCTCAAGGATTATTTAGGCAGAAAAAGTTTCTTTACGTTAAAACCTATAATCATGTCTTGCTTAATGATAAGGAAACATTCTAAGAAAATCGTGGGTAATTTTTGTTCTTGTGCAAACATCACAGAGTATACTTACGTAAACCTAGATGGCATGGAGTACTAGGCACACCTAGGCCATATGGTACAGCCTATTGCCCCTACAAACCTACATAGCATGTTACTGTACTGAGTACTGTAGGCAGTTATGTGACACAATGTTTGTGTATCTAAACATATCTAAACTTATAAAAGGCACATTAAACAGAGGTATAAAAGATTAAATAGGTACATTTGCATAAGGCAGCTCCATTATAATCTTATGGGACTACTCTCATATACGTGGTCTGTGGTTGACAAGAACCTTGTTATGTGGTCTGTATGACTGCGTAAGTTAGGCCTCATAGTCATTTCTACAAACCCAAACTGCCATCTGTATGTAAAGAACAATGGAAGTATGCACATATGCCAAAGTTTAGAAAGTATTATTTTAATATGTATTTTAGATAACAAAAATTAAACAATTAATAATAGTCCATTTTGGACTACTGGGGATCCCTGAAATAAGTATAATATATCTAGTGTTGCCAGATTTAGCAAGCAAAAATATAAGATGTCCAGCTAAATTTGTTTCCAAAAGCCCTTTTCTCCACATTTTCTAAGTCCTCATCTTGTTTCTGAACTAGAACCAACTGAGGCTGGTTTTGTTTTCTGGGGCAGCACTGGGCCAAGGTCTCAACTGTGTGGGCTGCAGACCCAGTGACTCCTGCTGGCAGAGCTCTCTGACCTCCCTATTCCATGCACGAAGCTAAACAGATGTCCTCTGTTTAGTTACTGGATACCTGTTTCATTACTGGATCCTATGGGGTTGCTTCAGCCTGTGGCTAGGCCAGAGTTCCAGGAGGCAGTCTGGTGAGCAGATCTCTCCTCTGACTTGGTGAGTGTTTCTTTCTCTCACTGTGTACAAGATTGGGCTGCCAGAATGGTGCTGAAATATTCATTATGGGTGACTCACCCACTGTATGAAAATGGGTAAATTCAAGGCTCTGGGGAAACTGGCTGAGCTTTGAGCTGGAACTGCATGTGGGGGCCCATGAGCTGTCTGTGTGTTCCAAGGGAGAAGGCCACCTTCAGACTACTGCACCTCAGGGACAGAGGATCTTTCACTGCTGGCTCCCAAGGCAGTCACTCACCTCTGTGCAGGTGGTCCTTCAGGGTGGCCATGCCCCAGACTCTCCAAGAACTTTAGAGACCATTGCTCTGTAACTCCTAATGGGCCCTCCTGATGGATATCCTCTCTTGTTTCTTTTCTGTGCGGATGTATGTCCTCCTGATCAGTCATAAGCCATTTCTGAAGAGAAAGGGAAATTCTTTGCTTCAGTGGCACTCTTCCTTCTCTGCCAATGGCTCTTCCCTTAACCTTCCCAAGTGGTGGTATGTGGAAGGCAAGGTTGCAGTTTCAACATTAAAAGGGATCAAATTCTAGGAATGCAGTGATTGTGACCTAAAAAGTTCAAGAAGAGGCAGGGTAAGTATAGTATGACCAGAAAAGGAATTATTGTCTACATTTTTCTACACTGTCTGGGTCAAACTTGCTTTTGTGGTCATCATCAATAAAATGCAGTGTCATCTTTTGAGGGTCACTAGCAGTCAGCATTTATGGGAGGCACTGAGGATAAGGCAGCTTCTCAAAGAGTATGTAATTAATATGAAATAACTGAAATTAGGGAACTGCGGAGACAAAAAGATCTATATTGTTTCAATACACACAAGTTCCAAAAAAGCATAGCATTATGAGTAATAACTGTGTTGCTACCTTTTTCTTGCTGAGAGAGATAGAAAATTAACCAAGAACAGCATATGACAATAAAGAACATGAAGAGATAGTTTCTGGACCTATTCAGGAAGAGATGATCATTACCTAGACATTAGGAGGAATTTTCACATTCACTGACTGGATGATGCAAAAAAAAAAAAAATATATATATATATATATATATATTTAAGGACCTCTTCTCTACCTATTATATTAAACTGTCATCAATCACTAAACATCGCATAGGTTTGTGATTTCTTTTTTTTTTTTGAGGCGGAGTCTTGCTCTGTAGCCCGGACTGGAGTGCAGTGGCCGGATCTCAGCTCACTGCAAGCTCCGCCTCCCGGGTTTACGCCATTCTCCTGCCTCAGCCTCCCGAGTAGCTGAGACTACAGGCGCCCACCACCTCGCCCAGCTAGTTTTTGTATTTTTAGTAGAGACGGGGGTTTCACCGTGTTAGCCAGGATGGTCTCGATTTCCTGACCTCGTGATCCGCCCGTCTCGACCTCCCAAAGTGCTGGGATTACAGGCTTGAGCCACCGTGCCCGGCCGGTTTGTGATTTCTTAATGGATTTAATCAAATTGTTTATATGGAAGGGGCCCTGTATACTCTCAGGGAGCCCAGCCAGAACCAGCACATAGTCCAGGGACAGTATAGAAGGAATGATGTCCATTTCTTCTGGGAGACTCTTCAGTGCCCATCCACTTGTGGGAGGACATTATCCCTTTTAATGGTCCGAGAATTTACAAGCCCTCTAAGACATAGAGTATGTCTGTTGCTGTGGTTTGAAGGTGTCTCCCAAAAAGCGTGTGTTATACATTTAATCCCCAATGCAACAATGTTGGAAGATGGGACCTAATGAGAGGTGATTAGGCCATGAAGGTAGAGGAAGTAGATTAACTTAGTATTTCTATTTGTTAATACTTTTTTAACCTCTTGCAAGGCCTACCTCATACTCTTTTACATGGTATCTTTTTCTGCACTGTATACCCAGTCCGATGCCTTACATATGAGTAACTGCATAACAAGCCACATGGAACAAATTCTTAACTCTTGCTCCTGGTAACGATTTCTCCATTGGGGAGGATAAAAATTACTTTCCCCTTATCTAAGACATTTATTACTACACATAAATTTCTAAGAATGCAAGTAGCTTTGGGGATACCTTTGTTAGATCAAGGATCATCCTCACCCCTTCCTTTTCCTTGGTGAAGGACTAATTCAGGCTTCTGCGAGGATAATGTTCAGTGTTATTTTCTCATTCCATTATCCATCCCTAGGTCTTTTCAGTTAGAATCTTTGTAAATGCAGGTGTATAAATAGCATTGTTTCCCATGAAAGGGAAACTTGCCTTTAGCAAGCCTCCGAACAGTTGTGCTCTGCACCTGCAGTAATAAAATTCGAGAGAGATAATGTTCTGAATTTTAATCACATGTTGCCTTGTTACATATTCACTGTTTAAAAACATTTCCTTTTTGTGGAGTTGTTAGTAGAAGGGTGGTGTTGCCAATTAAGCCACCGAATAGCTTAGGGAGTGATTTTACACTGGGGAATGATTATAGTCTTGTGTAAAAATAGCAGACTCTTTGGTTAAAGTGAAAATGTCTAGTAAACAAGCTTGATGAAAGCCCATCTCACCAGAAATGCTTCAAATATGCATATGTATGTGTTTAAATTTATGGATGAAGTTGGGTTTTTGTCCAAGTACACAAAAGAAAGGGATCATTTAGTCAACAGCTATGTATATACAAATTTTGAGCACATCAGTATGTTTAATAAAATTGACCACCAAAGACAGCTTGATAGAGTTCTCAAAGCTTTTAGTTTTCTTTTTTTTAAATTTGACTTTAAAAAACAGTCTGACATTTAACATGTTGACTATTTCTATATTTGTCTGAACATATTCATGCTTATTTAATAGACATTCTCAGTTGTTTTTTGAAGGGAATTATGAAAGGAAAATGATGTTATATTTAATAACCACTTATATTTACTATGTATGCTAATATGACCATTACATTATGTTTTGCTATGTTTTCTGGAAGGTTTTTGATATAGTTTTTATATTGGAATATGGAGTTTTCTAAGAATTTCTCAAAGGAATGGAAATGAAAGTGTTATCTGTTGTTCTTCATCCTCAAGAAAAAAGTAAATCTACAAGCTAGAATACAGTGAATTTAGGTTATACATACATTAGAATTTCAGAGATTCAGCATTGCCTGGTTTGAGGTCTTCCAAAGTTGCCTGTTCATAAGAATCTTCTGCACAGGTTTCTTACTAAAATTGATTCTTAGGTCGTCCAGCCCTACCAAACCAGAATCTCCAGGGAGAGGGGCCTAGGACTCTATAGGTTTAGCAAGCTCTCTAGGTGATTCTTATGCTCAAATTTAACAAACACTGGATCATGGTTAAGAGCAAGTGTTTTGGATTAGAATGCCTGAGTTAGATTCTTTGTTTCACCACTTCTTAACAAGGTACTGTGGGGAAAATATCAACAGCTTTAAGCCTCGGTTTTCTTCCTGTTACCTGTTACTCTGTCCTGACCCTCTTAATCCTTGTAGTTAATTCAAAGAAAAAAGTTTTTGTATGTGAATATAAAATGATTTTTTTTCTAAATAGTTTTTGAGCAATCTGTCCAGATATATTATTCATCTTTTATGCTGATATCTATGTTTCTTTCGAGAGTAATAAAATGTAGATCTATAGGCTTGTGTACATTCAAAATGAGTATTAGTTAAAGCAATTGATCTTATCAAACTTGTCATCAGTAAAATAATTTCCAACAACAGATGCTTTGAGGAAAAGGGGATATCACGAGCAAAAGAATTTGAGGAAATGCTACAGTAATCTCTCATTTTTCTGTATTCATATAACAACAACTCTGAAAAGTTGTATAGTAAGGAAACACCTGCTTAATTTTGTTTAATCCAGCATTTCCTTAGCTTATTTAACCATATAATTCCTTTCCACCAACATATTTTATTTTATTTTATTTTACTTTGTATATCACCCATTAACTTTTTTTAGCCTACTGTTATCTTTTAAGATCAATTTTAGGTTTGGAAATATAAATTTATTTAGTGCCTATATGTGTGAAATATTATTACTATGCAATTATATAACTAATCTTTTATTACCTCTTAAAAGTAATAACAAATCTTTAACTTTACTGTTCTTTCCTATGTGAAGTCTTCTTAACCTGAATCTCACAGACCTTTTCAGGTTTCAATAAATGACATGAATAGTCCCAAAATTGTATGTGGCATTTTGTGTGTGATATGCATATTTCTGTAGAAAGGGCTCATTGTTTTAAAATTAGATCCTCAAAGAGTTATGTTTCCTGTGAAAGATTAATACTCACTCCTATATAGGAGGTAATTGCCACTGTTAGGTTGTTTTTCCCTTCCCAAATCAAGGAGCTGCATTAAACAGCAATTTAAGTGTCGAAACAAGATAGAAAAATATATTATAATACATTGGTGAAGGCATTCAGGACGTTTTATTTTCATTTCAACTGCCTATAATACTTAGAATTTCTTTATTTTTAGATATTTAATAGTGATTTAAACTTTATTTTTCATAAAAATGCTTCAGATTTTTGATGTTTATTAATTTTTTTCTATTAATTCACAAATGGTCATTAAATAACTACCATTTGCCACATATTAGATACAGTGAAAAACAAAGAACCATTGGGTGATTGTAAAGAATAGCTCTGAATTTCAATCTTTTTATTTCTCAGAAGATAATGAAGTTAATATGCTAGACAGCAAGCCACTGCAGAAACTAGTGGCTCTATAAAAACAGAATTCAAAGAAATGAGTTTTTGGCAAAGTTTCTGGGGTGGTTCTACACCTTACCCCTGTTTTTTTTTTTTATCTCTTTTGGTATCTATTCTGATGCTATTATTCCTTGACTGTAACTCCTCTAATAAATGACTGTGCTTTTGTTTCTAGTTTAATCCTTAATTTGAGCCAAGTTCCTACATTCATTCTGCTACTATCCCTGTTCATTCAATATCTTTTTATAAAAAGCCTATTCTAAATTGGAAACAGGCAGGGAGTATTCTTTATCTGTAGTAATCTGCATGGGAAGGGGGAATGGCTGGGAGAGCAGGATTTGCACCTCCACCTTAGTAGCAACATGTTTTAACCAGCTGAATTACTCTGGGAAAATAATGCATAAACATAGTAACGTATGAAGAAAATGTTTCCTTAGGAGAAAAATGAACTAACTATGGTAAAAATATTTCAGCAGGAATAATGTTGTGTTTGCTTCTTTAATTTTATTTTTTTTTTTTTTTGAGACAGGGTCTCTCTCTGTCACCCGGACTGGAGTGCAGTGGTGCCATCTCGGCTCATTGCAACCTCTGCCTCCCAGGTTCAAGTGATTCTCCTGCCTCAGCCTCACGAGTAGCTGGGATTATAGGCGCCCACCACTCTGCCTAGCTAATTTTTTTTTTTAAATAGAAATTGGGGTTTCACCATGTTGTCCGGGCTGGTCTCAAACTCCTGAACTCGTGATTTGCCTGCCTCGGCCTCCCAAAGTGCTGGGATTACAGGTGTGAGCCACCGTGCCAGGCCAACAATGCATTCTTTTAAAACAAAATCGTGAATAGGGGTAAACGAATATTTCCAGAATTATTGACACTCTGTACACAATGTGTGTGTTTTTCTTGGCCTTAAACATTTTTTTTCCAGTAAATCAGATTCATTCTATTTGGCAAGATTTTTAGAAAGAGCATGAGGTTATTTATGGGATGAGCATTTGACAAGTTCACACAATGTACAGTTCAGAGTTCAAAGTTGAAATTACAGTACTATTTTTCTTGACAAGCTTTCTCTGGCAAATTGCCTATGAAAATTCTGGTAGGTTTCCATACATCCCACCCAGTATTCAACTAATATTATAAAATCACTCATCAGCTGGGACTAATTGCTCTAGAGTTATTTATATTAACTCTTTATTAGCCTTGTTGAAACAATAATGAAACAATAAGGGCACATTTAATTGAATCAAGTAGTCTTTTGCCTATAAATTGGAGAGAAAATACTTATTATACTTGTATCATAAGAAATATTTTAAACAATTATAAAATTGGTAAGATATACCTTATATATCTTAGTATAAAATCTAACTAGGAACTTTCCAGAAATGTTTCTCCTTTAACTTCATTTAATGACACATTTCTGTTGCATTTCTACGGTGCCATCAACATTCCACACTTGTTAATTTATTTTGGTGGCTGTGGTGTTGAAATTTTATGTCATTTTTAACTGTGAACTCAATTTTATGGAAATTTTATACATCTTGGGATAATGTGGACTGAGCTTGGTTATTTTAGCATTACGCTGAAATTTCATATTAAGAACACGAGCATGCTATGAAATGTTGAATAACTATATCATAATCAATCATAGTAACTATATAATAGTTATTCAGCGTATTCCTAGCTATGATTCTATGTGATTCTAGTGGAGTTCTTTCATGTCTTTTAAAAGAGTTAAATGTTGCTTTTTGAAATAAGTTGATTTGGGGTTAAGCACTGTAATTTGTAATATGTCATTGCAAAAAAGAAAAGAAAAGAAAAATAGCCATATTTCTAAAGGCACAAGGCTTAGGTAAAATAAATAATCTGGATGCTAAAGAGGGCATTAGGAGTAAACAGTTTTATGTTTTATTTCCAAGTTTTTTTTTCTATATACCATCACTCACTCCAAATTTTGTATTTTCAATTGTTGCTATCTATAACATGAAGCTTTATAGCAATCTTCTACATTTTTTAATCTAATAAGCATTTTATAACTATACAGTATTTTCCATTATATTTTATTTTGGGTTTTCATATTTTTATTCTTAAATGAGATTCGTTATTTTTTACTAAACATGCATTATGTACCAGGTACTGTTCTAGCGCCTGAGAATTTACTAATCAAAAAGACAGAAAAAATTCCTGCCATAATGAAGTTTTCATCATAGTGAGATTGAGGACAATAAACAAAACAAACAAATCCATTGGCCAGTTCTCAGTCCTCATCTTAAGTGACTTGTCGGCAGCATTTGACACTGTTGATCTATTTCTCTGCCTTGCAATACTTTCTTCACTTAGCTTGGGAATTTTCCCAAGTTTTCATCTTTGACTGTTCGTTGTCAATTTCCTTTGCTGGTTCCTCTTTATCCTCTGAATTTCTTAATGTTGAAGAGCTCTGGGGAATCAGTCCTTGAACTTCTCTAGCTTACCTTCATTGCATATTTGACTTAGGTCACAAGGATACGTGATTATGTATTCATTAGCAGGGCTTCAAATATACTCTCTTAACAACTTCCTACTTCTTAGTCTTCAATCAGATCTCTCCCCTAAACTCCATTCTCATTATCAGTTTACTGCACTCCTCCTCTTGACTATCTAGTACATAGAGACTCCTAAGCATGCCTTCCAAACCTGCTCATCCTGCAGATTCCCATTTAGTACATGGCATCCCCAGCCAAACATCTAGAAATTATCATTTGCTTCTCTCTTTCTGTCCCAGCACATCCCTATCTAATCTGTCATCTTTTTACCTCATTAGCTCTAGCTTTCTCCGCTCCAGCCATTCTTGCCTCTTTGCTGTTCCTTTGGTCCTCCAGATGTTGTCCAACATCAGGGCCTTTTTTTGTGGGAATCTTTTCTTCCAGATATCCTCATGGCTTAGTCCCTCACATCCTTCAGGTTTGTTTCCCACATTCAATTTTGTGAGACCTCCTCTGACCAGTCCATTTAAAAATTACTCCCTTCTTCCTTCACAGCAGCTGTCTCTTCCTTATCTATATTCCCTGTTAAGGTTTTCTTGGTGGCATTTACCCTGTCTAACATGGTATGTATTGTACTTACTTTGTGGTTATTTCTAGCTACTTCCCCTACTAGAATGTGAACTCTTTGGGCAGGATGTTTTGTCTGTTTTGTTCAGTCACTGGAATGGTATCTGGCGTTCAGATACTCAATGCAATGTGGGCCTCTAGTAGCATAGGAATCAAATCTTTGCAGGGATTTTCTTCCTCCTTCCCTCTCTCTGTTCTTTTCCTCCCTTCATTCTTTCCTTTTCCCTCCATCCCTCTCTGCCCCCTTCCTTCTTTTCTTCCTCCCTCCCTTCCTTTCTTCCTTCCTCCCTCCCTTTTCCCGTTCTCTCTTCCTGTCTTTGCCTCCCTTTTTGCCTCCCTCACTCCTTCCCTTCTTCCCTTTTCCTCCTCCTCCTGTTTCTTCTCTTCTCTCTCCTCCTTCTCTTCTTTCCCTTCCTCTTCTCCTTTTTCTCCTTTTATTTTTCTTAAGAGACTCAGAGAAGCCACTGAGTTAAGGCCGATTTACTATATCTAGCCCTCTTTTGGATTGGCAGCCACTTGGTTATAGGGAAAAGCTGTGTCTAGTCTTCCTGAGGCATTGTCAAACTAGGACATCACAGATAAGCCTCTTCACCTTCTGGTCACTGCCCATTAACCTTATTGTTCAAACTTTGCAGCTGGCAGCTCAGTAGCCATTGAATGCCATTGATATGTGGCTAAAAAAATTATTCTGTTTTGGGAGTGGCTTGTTTTTATAGTGAGTGTTGGGGCTGCAGCATGCCAATGTGGTCCTGGACGGCTTTCCTCTACTTCCTGTGATACTGTGCTACATTCACAGAAGTGTTTGTTGTTTTCTATACCAATTCATTGTAAGCTCTACAAGGATAGGGACATTTTCTGAATAACGAGGCCTACCTGGTTCACAAAAAGACCCCAATAAGAATTTTTTGAATAAGTTAATGTAATAATCTCACTTATAGATAGGAAAATCTAAAAGAAAATCAAAATGGAAACTATTTTATGATTGCAAAATATTAGGAGTCAACACTTAGTTCTTTCTTTCTTTTTCTTTTTTTTTTTAAATGGAGTCTCACTCTGTCACCCAGGCTGGAGTGCAATGGCACCATCCCAGCTCACTGCAACCTCCCCCTCTCAGGTTCAAGCGATTCTCCTATCTCAGCCTCTTAAGTAGCTGAGATTACAGGAGTGTGCCACCATGCCCAGCTAAATTTTGTATTTTTTAGTAGAGATGGGGTTTCACCATGTTGGTCAGACTGGTCTCGAACTCCTGACCTCGTGATCCACTCACCTTGGCCTCCCAAAGTGCTGGGATTACAGGCATGAGCCACCATACCCAGCCCTTTCATTTGTTTTGTTTATGCTATTTTTAAAAGTCTTTTAGCACAAGTTTTTCAGTTCACACGTACAATTTACACTTTTTTTTTTTTTTTTTTTGAGACACAGTCTTGCTCTGTTGCCCAGGATGGAGTGCAGTGGCACAATCTCGGCTCGCTGCAAGCTCTGCCTCCCAGGTTCACACCATTCTCCTGCCTCAGTCTCCCAAGTAGCTGGGACTACAAGCTCCTGCCACCATGCCTGGCTAATTTTTTGTATTTTTAGTAGAGACAGGGTTTCACCATGTTAGCCAGGATGGTCTCGATCTCCTGACCTCGTGATCCGCCTGCCTCGACCTCCCAAAGTGCTGGGATTACAGGCGTGAGCCACCGCACCCAGCCTACACTCTATTTTTTATATACTTCTGTGCATGGTAATAGGAATCTAGAGTTGGAGGGAGGGGAATAAGTATGCTTAGCTTCCCATCTTTCCCAGAATATTTTCATTGATGTTTATTTTTAATTGAAAATACCTCTCACTTTCTTTACTCATCTTATATTCCTGATAGAGCACTGATTGACTTTGTTCGCTCTCAGTGAAGAGAGATTTACTCTCATCAAGAAGACTTTAAAAGACACCTGTTCTTGGTGTGGCATGGTGGATATTGAAAAGTTATTTTTCTGAACTCATTATCCTTAATTTATTCTGTTCATCTGTTAGCTCCTACATATGAAAAACCATAGAGGAAAAAAAGATTCTTAAAAGGCTGAAGTTATATGATTTATCCTAAGGTGTTATATTTTGGAAACCATGGAGGTACCCTGTACTTGAGTGACTAAAACAAGCACTTTATGTGTATAAATGATACATTTCTTTTAATTCATAAACCACCTTCTAAATATTTCAATGTGTACAGCTGTGTATTCCTGAACATGATCTGTGGTGATAGCTAAATTTTGCTCCTAAGAATGAAAAAATAAGAAAGAGAAACATTTGTGGGAAAATAGAAAGAATACTTTACCTTAAGAAAAGTAACACTTCAAGTTCTGCTTTTCTCAGTTTCTCAAAACAGTAATTGAATATTTTATTCATCAAATAAAAGCACAAATGGCTTTAATGTTTGTAAATAAAGAGTTCACTTGGTTGTCACTGATTTAAATTACTTAAAAAATCCAATTTTAAGCAAATAACTTTAGGTCACATGTAATTTTTTCACTAAAATCTTAGGTATGGAGTATTTGGCTACCAACTTTGTACAATATAAAATTTTATAAATAAGTAGTCATTAATTTATTTGCTCTCAGAGTAACTCTTTCTTTCAAGCAAGTTAGAAAGAGGATACCCAATTGAAAATTATTGGAAGTTATAATATTATATTAAGAAAACAATTTAATTTGGAAAAGCTTTATTTTCTCTACACTCATTGGGGATTTTGTAACCAGTATCATCAGATAAAAATGCTGTCAACCTCTTCTGTTTGAAACCATACGTCATACTTTAAAAGTCTCTTCAATGTGTGACACATTTATAGTGTCATAACAAGTACTGAATACAATGTTTTTAATTGGTCAGTTCATTCTTTATTTCATTCAACAGCTATTTACCAAATGCCTGTTATGTATCAGGCATTTAATACAAAAGATAAGCTGTAAATTTACATTTATTTATATTAAAATTTATATTTTGGATGTTAAAAATATTCTATAAACATCATTAGAGCAGCAGGTGTTGTTAAAATAATGCTCTAGTCAACTTAATTCTTATTGTTGTTACAAATATGGGTTCACAATACCCCAACAGGCTACATTAAAATAAGCAAGTCTCTTTCTTAAAATTGTAGGAAAAAAATACTTTTTGCTGTCTGATATCCATTCTTCCCTTCTCCCTTAATGAAAGGACTCTTGTTTTGTAGCAGGACCTGTGGCTATGGAGTAAGAACTACATTTCCCAAGCTCCTTTGGAGGTGATTTGGGCAGCTTCCAAACCTATCTTCAAAAAGAGGAAATGTTACGTCTTTTGCTGCCCTTTTCTCATCCTGCTGCTTTAAAAAGTGTTTCTTAAACACTTTTAAACAGAGGTGTTTAAAAGTGGTGATAAGTCATAATACAGTATGTAGGTAAGAGCAGTACATTAGAGATGACAAAATTATGTGATTATATAAAGAGCCTGCATCCCCTGTAAGAGCCCTGGACTATCATTTTCAGAATATAATGAACAAGCACTAAACCTCTGTTTTCTTTATGAACTGTAATTGAGTCTCTGTTACACATTCCAAACCTACATCCTAAGACAGAATTTGGCGCTAGAAGTTGGGTGCATAAAGAGGTATAACCTAGATATGTGATGTATTATATTTAGCATTTGATAGGCGGGAGGAGGAGACATAGATATTGGAGTCAGAAAAGTTGACTGATCCTTGAGGATGCTGAGGCAAAGCACTGGTGTAATTGTTGATTTTAATATCTTAGAAGGCCTCCACAAGCTGAGACCAAACATTAGGGAAAATCATAGGAAAGCAGCAGAATCTCAATGTGTTGACTGCTTCTTGCTCTTTTAGTGAAATATTCTTTTTTTCTTTTGAGACAGAGTCTCAGACTCCCGGGTTCACGCCATTCTCCTGCCTCAGCCTCCTGAGTAGCCGGGATTACAGGCACCGGCCACCACACCCTGCTAATTTTTCTAGTTTTAGTGGAGACGGGGTTTCACCGCATTAGCCAGAATGGTCTCGATCTCCTGACCTTGTGATCCACCTGCCTCGGCCTCCCAAAGTGCTGGGATTACAGGCGTGAACCACCGTGCCCGGCCAATGAAATCTTTTTAGAGATGAAGTTAGTCTAGAGTTAGCTAGTTTGCAAGTGGAGGTGGAAAGGAATACGGTTCTGTTAAGAAAGGCATTTTGTGCTGGGTTAGCAAAATAATTTCACTGAGAGTACTATAATTTGAGGACTTTAAGGTTTGAGAAAAGTAACTTTTCCTGTACTTCAAAACCAAAGGAATTATAATTGGTGGCTTCAAAGCCACTGCCTTAGTAGGAGATAAGTTCAATGCCCTGCCAGATTTGGGAGCCAGACCAGAGGCAAAATAAAATTAAGGATATTGCCTTCCCATCCAAACGAAATGGCTCAGATAGCCTGAATGTGTCTTCCATCCAGAGAGGGGGTGAGCAAGCACACAGGGTAATAAGGAAAGACAAGCATCTTTAGGCTTGAACACTACATTCAAATTAGATCTTTGGCTATAGTTACTTACATTTGGAACTAATCCAAAACAAATTGCCTACAAGCTTACTAAGTTTTCGAGGGAATTGTATGGATAAAGAACAACAACATGGCCTGAAAAAGCCTGTAATTGTTCAACCTCTAAGGAAATCTCTGGGCTGCCAAACTTGGACCAGCAAGAAGTAGGCTACAAAAACATTGCAATCTCCAAGAAGAATGATTTCTGTAATGTCTACTTGATTCACGGCAAGGGAGGACATATGATAGAAAAGCGCCTCGCAGAGGGTTGAGCAAAGGGCTTTGAATCAGACTTCCAGACGGGCCTAAGCGAGGGACTTACTCCATGGTTGATCAGGGAATATTTGTAATTCCTACCTAGCGGGATGTGATTAATGCCACGGTCCAGGGACTACCATGTGTCTATCAATTCCCCTTTTGCTCATGAGGGGCAGTTTAGATGGCCATATCCAATTTCTTTCTAAGCCTTGAGTATTGTGTATGCTGGGGAAATATAAACTTTTATTTTAGTTTATAGGTTGTCAAACCATGAGGCCCCATATCTATTTTTAATGCAAAGAGTTACACATCATCAGATTAGAGGGACTTTCAGCTGGGTACAGTAATCGATGGGACTTGGAAATTTCTTCTCTGTGGAGGTAATAAATATGTTCTATGTAAATAAGAGAGACTGTGCATAGGTATTTGGGTTGCATCATGAACAGACTGTGGCAAAGAATGTTAAGTGCATTCAATTTCCATTCTCTCCTGCTTTCACAGTGATGTAGCTCCTGATTTTTAGTTAAGATTTCCAAAAATATGGTAAGTTGCTTACTTACCTTAAAGCAAGGTGTGGCCATGTGACTTATATCTGATAAATGGGCTGTGAGGAAACTTGATGGGTACAAAATGTGGGATGTCTTTTTTTTTTTTTTTTTTTTGAGATGGAGTCTCGCTCTGTCGCCCAGGCTGGAGTGAAGTGGCATGATCTCGGCTCACTTCAAGCTCTGCCTCGTGGGTTCATGCCACTCTCCTGCCTCAGCCTCCTGAGTGGCTGGGACTATAGGTGCCTGTCACCACGCCTAGCAATTTTTTTTTTTTTTTGTATCTTTTAGTAGAAATGGGATTTCACCATGTTAGCCAGGATGGTCTCGATCTCCTGACCTCATGATCCACCCACCTCGGCCTCCCAAAGTGCTGGGATTACAGGTGTGAGCCACTGCGCCTGGCCAAAATGTGGGATGTCTTTAAAAGTAAAGTGTATTGCCTTTCTGCCTCCCTTTCTCCACACTAAATTTTTTGAAACATAGGTAAGGCATTAAGCTATCTTGGAACAAGAGATAAAGATGATTTGGGGGAAAGAGAGAGAAAAATATAATATGAGCTTTTGTCCTTGGGTAATTTTGTGCAGCAGAGCTGTCTTTTGTCCCCTGCATTGCCTCCCTCTAGCATCTGACATAAGGGAGAAATAAACTTTTATCACATTGAAGGTGTTGGTATTTTGGGTCTTGTAACAGTCAGCTATTGCTTCTGTTTGATAACAATAATATTAAAATCAAAGTGGCATAAAAAATAAGCATTTATTTTTTACTCATGATTTGAAGGACTTGCTTGAACAACTGTTTTGTATTCATGTAGTCTGGTAAGTTCTGCTGCATGTATCCCTCATTTTTCTGCTGGAACATAGGGCTAGCAAGCCAGAGTATCGATGCTGCTTGTAGCTAAGAGTTAGATGATAATCAGATAAATGACTACAGTGAATTATCCTACATAAATGTTATGCAACTAAATATCATCTAGATGAAAGGGAATTTGAGGCAGTGTTTCTAAGGTGTTATTTGATATTGTATTGAGTGGAAATGGATTACTATACCGTTGCTAGTGCTGATGTAAGTATACATACAAAGTCCTATTATTTTGCCATTTATTTCTCTAGAACTGGAAAAAGTCTGAGATTTTGCCTACTTGTCCACTACTAATAAGCTAGGGTAATGAAGTAATGAATGCTGGCAGGAGACCAAGACTCCTGAGGTAGGAATGAAGGTCAATTTATTATTCACAGAAATAGCAGCAGCCAGAGTCTCAACAGCTTTTGTGCCTATTCTCTGAGCCCCAATTGGCATAAGGGAACCCAATGAGGGCGAGCTGATACCCTGTACACTTACTGAGTCACATTGCAGGAGAGGAATCCTGAGAGACAGAAGGCCCAAAATTGTAATAAAGGGAAGTAAGCAGGTCTGTTCTTTGCTCCAGAGGGGAGACACTGTCTCCATCTACCAAAGTTGTAAGATACATCTTCCAAGGCTGTTCACTATACAGACATCCTTCGAAAGATAGTCCGGAACAAAAGACAGTATCTCTGCTACTACCCTGTGTAGAAATGCAAGAGACCTGTGGAGAATTGCTTCCCAAACTGATCCTGCCAGAGTGATTAGTAATATTGTAATTTTTATTTTAATTGGCACTTTTGTCTACTTATCTAACTGGGCTTCTCTACAGCTTATAGCACTATTGTTGTTGTCCTTTTTTTGGTTTCACACCATTTTCTTGAGGTTTCTTTCTTATTTCTTTGACCTTTTATTCTTTTCTTACTCATAAAATATATTTTGAGCATTTAGTACATCTTAGGCAGTTTTGTAGGCATCGAGAAGCGAACAAAACAGAAAAAGCATCTTTGCTTTTATGAAGCTTGCTGTCTCGTTGGGGAAGTTAGATGATAAACAAGATAAATAAGTACAATAATATGGAATATATTAGATGGTTTCTAGTGCTAAAGTAGAAAAATTAATGCAAGGAAACAGAATAGAGGAGTGAGATTAGTGTGGGTTGCAATTTGAGACCACAGACCTCACTAAGATAACATTTGAATGAAAACCTGAAGGAAGTGAGCAAATCATGAGGCTGTTTGGTGCAGGTTGATGAAAGAAGTCCAGGAAAAGCCTTCTAGTAACGTAAGGGCCTTGAGTTTCCAGAGGGCCTAATGTGTCTGAGGAATGGCAGGGAAGCTACTCTTGCTTATCTGTTTTCATGTCCAGCTTCCAAATGTCATCCCAACTCTTATAATATAAATTTACTTTCCTTCTACCAATATATGTATGCTGACATATTTCATCTATGTGTGAGGATAAAGTTGTCTGATTTTTCTAAGACAATTTGAGTAATCTTTTTCTTTCTCCACTAATATGAAACATTACCTTTGCCATAAAATAAATTCCCATCTGAACTTGGTTTCATTTTTCATTTTTTGGTTTCATTTTTGACTCTCTCCTGTTCTATTCATCTGTGTGTCTGTTTTTAAAATCCATTTAATAAGCTGATTTAATTATTACAACTTTTATTCTTAGAAATGTCTAGGCTTTTCTTCTTTTTTCCCAATTGGAATTTACAATCCTTCTGCACACTTTGAAGCTCTTCTAGGTATTTTAATTTATATTGTACTAGTAAGAGAGAGAAATAGAATTGGCAAATGTATTAAGTCATTCCATACAAGAAAGTGATTTGTCTACTTGTTTCCTTAAATATTTTATGCTCCTCAGTCGACATTTAAAGCACAATAGTATGTCTTTTTGATTGTTGGATTTATATGTAGGTCTTTTTTGCAATGGTTATTTCAAATAGAATCATTTTTAAAAATAATTCAGTGTTCTAAAAAGCTACCTATTTTTGTATATACATTTTGTAATTTACTAGTATATAGGGTAGTTTTTCAGTCCTTTCTTTCGTGTTGTCTAGCGAAGAAACTATACTGTTTGCAATTATTTTACATTTGTCTTCTCCCTTCCTATATTTATCACTTATTTCTATTATCTATTTTTGTTTTGATTAGTAGATTGAGAACAATATTAAGTTATAGTCACGATGGAGGGAATCTTTAGCTTGTTACTCTAAAAAAGCAATTAGGGTTTCAGGGCAGGATGGCCAAATAGGAACAGCTCTAGTCTGCAGCTCCCAGGGAGACCAATGCAGAAGGCCAGTGACTTCTGCATTTCCAACTGAGGTACCCAGCTCATCTCATTGGGACTGGTTAGACAGTGGGTGCAGCCCACAGGGGGCTAGCAGAAGCAGGGTAGGGCATCACCTCACCCTGGAAGCTCAAGGGCTCGGGGATCTCCTTCCCCTTTTCAAGGGAAGCTATGAGGGACTGTGACATGAGGAATGGTTCTATATGGCCCAGATACTATGCTTTTCCCATGGTTTTCCCAACCTGCAGAGCAGGAGATTCCTTGGGTGCCTACAATACCAGGGCCCTGGGTTTCAAGCACAAAACTGGGCGGCCGTTTGGGCAGACACCAAGCTAGCTGCAGGAGTTTTTTCATACCCCGGTGGTGCCTGGAATGCCAGTGAGACAGAACCCTTCATTCCCCTGGAAAGGGGGCTGAAGCCAGGAAGCCAAGTGGTCTTGCTCAGCAGATCTCACTTCCAGGGAGCCCAGCAAGCTAAGATCCACTGACGGGAGATTCTTGCTGCCATCACAGCAGTCTGAAGTCGACCTGGGACACTTGAGCTTGGTAGGGGGAAGGGCATCCACCACTACCCACTACCGAGGCTTGAGTAACTGATTTTCCCTTCACAGTGTAAACAAAGCTGCCAGGAAGTTTGAACTGGGCAGAACCCCCCACAGCTCCGCAAAGCTGCTGTAGTTAAACTGTCTCTAGATTCCTCCTCTCTGGGCAGGGCATCTCTGAAAGAAAGGCAGCAGACCCCATCAGGGGCTTATAGATAAAACTCCCATCTCCCTGGGACAGAGCACCTGGGAGAAGGGGAGGCTGTGGGCACAGCTTCAGCAGATTAAATGTTGCTGCCTGCCAGCTCTGAAAAGAGCAGCAGATCTCCTAGCACAGTGTCCGAGCTCTGCTAAGGGACAGACTGCCTCCTCAAGTAGGTCCCTGACCCCTGTGCCTCCTGACAGGGAGACACCTCCCAGCAGGATTCGACAGACACCTCATACAGGAGAGGTCCGGCTGGCATCTGGCGGGTGTCCCTTGCAGGCAGCAATCTTTGCTGCTCTGCAGCCTCCTCTGGTGACACTCAGGTAAACAGGGTCTGGGGTGGACCTCCAGCAAATTCCAGCTCACTTGAAGCAGAGGGACCTGTTAGATGAGGAAAAACCAGAGCAAAAATGCTGAAAATTCCAAAACCCAGAATGTCTCTTCTCCTCTAAAGGATCACAACTCCTTGCCAGCAAGGGAACAAAACTGGACAAAGAATGAATTTGACAAATTGACAGAAGCAGTCTTCAGAAGGTGGGTAATAACAAACTCCTCCAAGCTAAAGGAGCATATTCTAACCCAGTGCAAGGAAGCTAAGAACGTTGATAAAGGGTTACAGGAATGGCTGACTAGAATAACCAATTCAGAGAAGAACATAAGTAACCTGATGGAGCTGAAAAACAAAGCACGAGAACTTCGTGAAGCATACACAAGTATCAATAGCCAAATCAATCAAGCGGAAGAAAGGATATCAGAGATGTAAGATCAACTTAATGAAAATAAAGTGTGAAGACAAGATGAGAGAAAAAAGAATGAAAAGGAATGAACAAAGTCTCCACAAAATAGGGGACTATGTTCGATTGGTGTACCAGAAAGTGATGGGGAGAATGGAACGAAGTTGGAAAATACACTTCAGGATATTATCCAGGATAACTTCCTCAACCTAGCAAGACAGGGCAACATTCAAATTTAAGAAATACAGAGAACACCATTAAGATACTCCTTGAGAAGAACAACTCCAAGACACATAATCGTCCGATTCTCCAAGGTTGAAATGAAGGGAAAAATGTTAAGGGTAGCCAGAGAGAAAGGTCAGGTTACCCACAACAAGAAGTCCATTGGACTGCCTGGGCGCAGTGGCTCATGCCTGCAATCCCAGTGCTTTGGGAGGCCGAGGCAGGTGGATCACGAGGTCAGGAGATTGAGACCATCCTGGCTAATATGGTGAAACTCCATCTCTACTAAAAGTACAAAAACATTAGCCAGGTGTGGTGGTGGGCACCTGTAGTCCCAGCTACTCGGGAGGCTGAGGCAGGAGAATGGTGTGAACCCAGGAGGCAGAGCTTGCAGTGAGCCAAGATCACGCCACTTCACTCCAGTCTGGGCGACAGAGCAAGACTCCGTCAAAAAAAAAAAAAAAAAAAAAAAAAAATCCATTGGACTTACAGCAGATCTTGCAGCAGAAACCCTACAAGCCAGAAGAGAGTAGGAAACCATATTCAACATTCTTAAAGAAAAGAATTTTCAACCCAGAATTGCATATCCAGCCAAACTAAGCTTCATAATTGAAGGGGAAATAAAATCCTTTACAGACAAACAAATGCTAAGAGATTTCGTCACCACCAGGCCTGCCTTACCAGAGCTCCTGAAGGATGAACTAAATATGGAAAGGAAAAACCATTACCAGCTACTGCAACAACATACTAAAATGTAAAGACCATAGACTCTATGAAGAAAATGCATCAACTAATGCGCAAAATAACCAGCTAGAATCATGACAGGGTCAAATTCACACATAGTAATATTAACCTTAAATGTAAATGGGCTAAATGCCCCAATTAAAAGACACAGACTGGCAAATTGGATAAAGAGTCAATACCCATCAGTGTGCTATATTCAGGAGAACCTACTGATGTGCAAAGACATACATAGGCTCAAAATAAAGGGATGAAGGAATATTTACCAAACAAATGGAAAGCAAAATTGCAGGAATTGCAATCCTAGTCTCTGATAAAACAGACTTTAAACCAACAAAGATCAAAAGAGACAAAGAAGGTCATTATATAGTGGTAAAGGGATCAATGCAACAAGAAGAGCTAACTATCCTAAACATATGTGCACCCAATACAGGAGCACCCAGATTCATAAAGTGAGTTCTTAGAGACCAACAAACAGACTGAAACTCCCACACAATAATAGTGGGAGACTTTACCACCACACTGTTAATATTAGACAGATATTTGCAAGATAGAAAATTAACAAGCATATTCAGCACTTGAACTCAGCTCTAGACCAAGTGGACCTAATAGACATCTACAGAACTCTCCACCCCAAATCAACAGAATATGCATTCTTCTTAGCACCACGTAGCCCTGATTCTAAAATTGACCACATAATTGGAAGTAAAACACTCCTCAGCAAATGCAAAAGAATGGACATCATGAAAAACAGTCTCTCAGATCACAGTGCAATTAAATTAGAACTCAGGATTGAGAAACTCACTCAAAACTGCACAGCTACATGGAAACTGAACAACCTACTCCTGAATGACTACTGGGTACATAATGAAATTAAAGCGGAAATAAATAAGTTATTTGAAACCAATGAGAAAAAAGACACAACATAACAGAATATCTGGGACATGGCTAAAGCAGTGTTTAGAGGGAAATTTATAGTACTAAATGTCCACATGAGAAAATCGACACCCTAACATCACAACTAAAAGTCAACTAGAGAAACAAGAGCAAACAAATTCAAAGACTAGCAGAAGACAAGAAATAACTAAGATCAGAGCAAAACTGAAGGAGATAGAGACTCGAAAAAACCCTTCAAAAAATCAATGAACCCAGGAGCTGGTTTTTTGGAAAGATTAACAAAATAGATAGACTAGTAGCCAGACAAACAAAGAAGAAAAGAAAGAAGAATCAAATAGACACAATAAAGAAATGATAAAGGGGAGATCACCACTGATCCACACAAATACAAACTACCATTGGAGAATATTATAAACACCTCTAAAAAAATCAACTAGAAAATCTAGAAGAAATGGATAAATTCCTGGACACATACACACTCCTAATACTAAACCAGGAGAAGTCGAATCCCTGAATAGACAAATAACAAGTTCTGAAACTGAGACAGTAATTAATAGCCTACTAACCAAAAAAAAGCCCAGGACCAGACGGATCCACAGCCAAATTCTCCCAGGGGTACAAAGAGGAGCTGGTACCATACCTTCTGAAACTATTCCAAACAATAGAAAGAGAGGGACTCCTACCTAACTCATTTTGTGAGGCCAGCATCATCCTGATACGAAAACCTGGCAGAGACAACAACAACAAAAATTTCAGGCCAGTATCCCTTGAACATCAATGTGAAAATCTTCAACAAAATACTGGTAAACCCAACCCAGCAGCACATCAAAAAGCTTTTCCACCACGACCAAGTCAGCTTCATCCCTGGGATGCAAGGCTGGTTCAATATACACAAGTCAATAAACGTAATCCATCACATAAACAGAACCAATGACAAAAAACACATGATTATCTCAATAGTTACAGAAAAAGGCTTCGATAAAATTCAAAACCCCTTCATGCTAAAAACACTCATTAAGCTAGGTATTGATGGAACATATCTCAAAATAATAAGAGCTATTTATGACAAACCCACAGCCAATATCATACTGAATGGGCAAAAGCTGGAAGCATTTCCTTTGAAAACCGGCACAAGACAGGGATGCCCTCTCTCACCATTCCTATTCAACATAGTATTGGAAGTTCTGGCCAGGGAAGTCAGGCAAAAGAAAGAAAGAAAGCATATTCAAATAGGAAGAGAGGAAGTCAAATTGTCTCTGTTTGCAGATGACATGATTGTATATTTAGAAAACCCCATCATCTCAGCCCAAAATCTCTTCAAACTGATAGGCAACTGCAGCAAAGTCTCAGGATAGAAAGTCAATGTGCAAAAATCACAAGCATTCCTATACACAATAACAGACAAACAGAGAGCTAAATCATGAGTGAACTCCCATTCATAATTGCTACAAAGAGAATAAAATACCTAGGAATCCAACTTACAGGGGATGTGAAGAACCTCTTCAAGGAGAACTACAAACCACTGCTCAAGGAAACAAGAGAGGACACAAACAAATGGAACAACATTCCATTCTCATGGATAGGAAGAATCAATATTGTGAAAATGGCCACACCGCCCACAGTAGTTTACAGATTAAATGCTATTTCCGTCAAGCTACCATTAAGTTTCTTCAGATAATTAGAAAAAAAGACTTTAAATTTTACATGAAACCAAAAAAGAGCCTGTATAGCCAAGACAATGCTAAGCAGAACAAAGTGGAGGCATCATGCTACCTGACTTCAAACTATACTACAGTATAACCAAACAGCATGGTACTGGTACCAAAACAGATATATAGGCCAATGGAACAGAACAGAGGCCTCAGAAATAACACCACACATCTACAACCATCTGATCTTTGCTGACAACAACAAGCAGTGAGGAAAGGATTTCCTATTTAATAAACTGTGTTGGAAAAATAGGCTAGCCATATGCAGAAAACTGAAACTGAACCCCTATCTTACACATTATACAAAAATTAACATAAGAGTATTAAAGACTTAAATATAACACCTAAAACCATAAAACCCCTTGAAGAAAACCTAGGCAATACTATTCAGGACATAGGCATGGGCAAAGACTTCATGACTAAAACACCAAAAGTAATTGCAATGAAAGCCAAAATTGACAAATGGGATCTAATTAAACTAAAAAGCTTCTGCACAGCAAAAGAAACTATCATCAGAGTGAACAGGCAACCTACAGATGGGAGAACATTTTTGCAATCTATTCATCTGACAAAGGGCTAATATCCAGAATCTACAAGGAACTTAAACAAATTTACAAGAAAAAAACAACCCCATCAAAAAGTGGGTGAAGGATATAAACAGAAGCTTCTCAAAAGAAGACATTTATGATGCCAGCAAGCATGGAAAAAAGCTCATCATTGGGGTGCTGATGAGTTGATGGGTGCAGCACACCAACATGGCACAAGTATACATATGTAACAAACCTGCACATTATGCACATGTACCCTAGAACTTAAAGTAGAATAAAATATATATATATATATATATATAAAATAAAATAAAAAAAGCTCATCATCAGTGGTTATTAGAGAAATGCAAATCAAAACCACAATGAGATACCATCTCATTCCAGTTAGAATCGCGATCCATTAAGAAGTTAGAAAGCAACAGATGCTGAAGAGGATGTGGAGAAATAGAAATGCTTTTACATTGTTGGTGGGAGTGTAAATTAGTTCAACCATTGTGGAAGACAGTGTGGCGATTCCTCAAAGATCTAGAACCAGAAATACCATTTGACCCAGCAATCCCATTACTGGGTATATACCCAAAGGATTATAAGTCATTCTAGTAGAAAGACACATGCACATATATGTTTATTACAGCACTATTTACAATAGCAAAGACTTGGAACCAACCCAAATGCCCAACAATGATAGAATGGATAAAGAAAATGTGGCACATATACACAATGGAATACTATGCAGCTATAAAAAAGAATTAGCTCATGTCCTTTGCAGGGACATGGATGAAGCTGGAAACCACCATTCTCAGCAAACTAACACAGTTACAGAAAACTGAACACCGCATGTTCTCACTCATAAGTGGGAGCTTAACAATGAGAACACATGGACACAGGGAGGAGAACGTCATACACCAAGACCTGTCAGGGGTTTTGGAGAAAGGGGTGGGATAATGTTAGGAGAAATATCTAATGTAGATGATGGGTTGATGGGTGGAGCAAAACACCATGGCACATGTATACCTATGTAACAAACTTGCACATTCTGCACATGTATCCCAGAACTTAAA
This sequence comes from Piliocolobus tephrosceles, assembly GCF_002776525.5. Classification (NCBI taxonomy): domain Eukaryota; kingdom Metazoa; phylum Chordata; class Mammalia; order Primates; family Cercopithecidae; genus Piliocolobus; species Piliocolobus tephrosceles. Next base: position 108,980,042 of record NC_045436.1, on the reverse strand, counting down.
CTATATTTTAAAAAAGCATTTAAAGTATCATTATTAAGCATAATGTGCTTATTTGTTTTGAGTCATATATATTTAGCAGGTTAAGCAAATATGTACTTCTGTGCTACTAAGAGTTTAAAAATTCAAGAATAGAAGATGAATTTTGTTATACATAATTTGTTGGCATCTGCTGAGATAATACGATTTTCTTTGACATGGTTAATAAGGTTTATTACAGTAATAAATAACTGAGTTGGCACTGTATGCTAAAGATGTGTGTATGTGGTGTTGAGATGGTCTCTTTAAAACTTTCAGGTCTTTTATTCTTTCACTCAGCCTGAAAGTTTGAAATGGTGTCTCTCCCTTTGATGTTTATGTTGCATGCTGGAGTGGCTGGGAGGAAGATTTTGAGATGGAGATTAGCATGCTTGGCATGTATTAGGGAGTGCTTCATTTGAGAGCAATGAGAAAGAAGAGAGAGGAAGGATGCACGACTGGGAAGAGGAAAAGGCATAGGTGTTGTGTCAATCAATGAAGGCCTCAGCCAACCACCTGTGGAACTCTGCAGTTTCCATATTTGTGTGTTTAGAGGATGTACAGGGGAGGGTCAGGGGAAAGTGGCAGCACTTTTTATTCCCGCATCAAGCAATCATTGGATATAGCCATTCAATGCAGGAAGGGGGCAAGGACTTGTACAAGACAATGCTCTTCAACCAGAGGAAATTCCCAAGAGGCTGACAGTTGAGGACTATCTGCCAATAGCAATCTCAGAAATGGTTGAAGTAAGTCTTCCATTTCTGTAAGCAAGATCTGGTTGGCACATGACAGCATCCACCATATCTAATTGACTGCTTCTATAATTCTATCCTCTACTTAAGTAATCTTATCCTTTTCACTGTCATTTATTATGCTATTTGGGCCTTTAAGCCAATTTTTCCAGCTTAGACCCTTCTTTTGAGTTCTAGATCCAGAAATACAACTGTCTTCTCTCCATTACTTTCTGCATTAGGAACCTCAAACATCCCATTATAGACTGAACTGATTTTCTCCCAAATTTCTGCCATCAACCCTATTACATCTCTCACCTGGTAGCATTACAATCTATTTAGTCACTCAAGATAGAAATTTGAAAGAAAATTTCTATCAATGACTCTTAACCAAGAAATTTAATAATAGTTTCTCAGGAGATCAGTCAACTCATCAAAATGTGTTATTTTTTGTGTGCATTTTTATGGATCATGGCTTTTCAGATTTGCAAAGGGTTTTGCAATTCAATAAAAGATTAAATAAGCATCACGGTTCAGGAAGTTTTTTTACATAACCTCAATCAACAAAACTATTCACCAAGGTCTGTTGATTCTACCTGTAACATTTTTTTACCTACTTCTGTAAGTAGGCATTTACCCTCTCTTATGTGATTAACAATTGTAGTGATTTTTTTTCGTTTTTGTTTTTTGTTTGTTTGTAAGACAGAGTCTTGCTCTGTCACCCAGGCTGGACTGCAATGGCGTGATCTCAGCTCACTGCAACCTCTGCCTCCTGGGTTCAAGCGGTTCCCCTGCCTCAGCCTCCCATGTAGTTGGGACTACAGGCATGTGCCACCATGCCCAGCTAATTTTTGTATGTTTAGTAGAGATGGGGTTTCACTATTTTGGCCAGGCTGGTCTCAAACTCCTGACCTCAGGTGATCCTCCTGTCTTGGCCTCCCAAAGTGCTAAGACTACAGGTGTGAGCCACCACGCCTGGCCAACAATTGCAGTTTTACTAACAGTCTTCTTGCTTTCAATTTTAACATAATCCTCCCACCCCAACGCTTCCCTGCTTTCTTAGTCAGTTTTCTGTACTCTGGCCAGTTTAATATTTTAATAGTGCAAATTGTACCAAGACATTTCTCTAATGCAATTGTACCACTGGCTTTTAGAGATAAATTCAAGCTCCTTAGCATGACATACAAGGCTTTATATGATCTAGCATTTGTGGATCTGTGCAGTCTCACTCACTGGCACTCCCATCATCATGTTTTAGGTACCAGCAATCTGCACTCTGTACAATAGATCTGTATGTTGTACACTGTCAATATATTCTCTCTGCTCAGATGACCCCACTTTGTGGCAATATTGCAGACTTTATTTCTCCCCAGTCAAATAAAATGAGTTTTCTTCTGCGCAACCTCTTTATTCACCTTTAGTGCACTCCGTGTGGTACATGTCAGCAGCTGGGTTGTGTCTGGTGGTGAAAGTGTCAGAAAATCTTAGGAGCTATGTTGTTGACTGCTGATTCAATATTACTTAGCATTTAAGAATGCCTAGTTCCTGCTAGTATTCATCTGATCAGAAACTATAATCATCATTCTATTTATACAGTAGTAAGTTTGAGAAGTTTTCTGAATGTGTTAAAAATTAATCATATGGTTATTTGAGTCTATCTTTAGGATGCTATTTAATAGAGTAGTATTTAGTGGTAAATATCCATTTGTATTTTCTTATAAATATGACATTGAAGATGCCACCAACTCTATTATGCTGCTAACTCTATTAAACCTTAAATTTTCTTTTAACATAAATGCTTAGAAAAGTTCTTTTTTCTTCTCTTACTAAGAGATCTAGATCCTCTCTGAAAATTGGTACAATCACCAATATTTAAGGCTGAGAGCACAGTTTTCTGCTCTGTTCAGGTGTTAGTGACATTGAACATAAAAAAAACCACACATCTCTGAACTTAATTTCAACAGGTATAATACTTTATTTTCAGCTTCAAGTAATTCTTAGGATTCAAATTGCAGGGTTTTAAAAAAAGAATATCCTAATGAAATTATGACATATACAGTATAGAAACTTACCAAACATTTTTCTGAATGAAAGTGCTTGGTGCTGCAGATGATGAGGTAGTAATAGATCTTGTGACAGAAACATATCCCAAGTGGCCATCTAATCTCCTACCTCCTCATGGGCAGAACCTAATTAAAAGCATCAGGCAAAATAGTTAATGTACTTCTTGGAGATTAAGGTCAAGACAGGAGTTCTACATCTTCCTCTGCTGCACTTTACAAATTATACCAAATCCTTTTGTGGATGGTCTTGTATCCCAACAGGCCAAATGCATGTATTACATGCATTTCTGTATCTCATTTTGGTTTTTAGGTAAAGTTTCAATAATGGCATGGAGAGTTTTCCCTCACTTTTCTGCCTCAATGTGACTATTATTTGAATCACCATGTTTACCAAAGAAGTTCTTTGTTTTGTGGATAGAGGTGAAATATTCTATCTGTAAGTACAACTAAAAATCTAAAGTTTTTCTTAAAAATTATTTTGCTCTGAATTTTCACATTGATATTATTTCATTTTAAACTTTACTATTAATCACTTATTATTTATAAATAACAAAACTATTTTCTTAATTATCTCAACCTTCATTCTATCTTTTCTTATTTCTTCATTAACTATTGATATTAACAATTAGTTAAGTCTGATTCTTGATGGAATTTCATATTTTTTTGACTTAAAGGTTTAGAGGGTTTATTTCTAAAACACATAATAGCTGAACATCACTTAACAATTTTGTCAAAGGGAATTATATGCCTTAATACATTCAAGAATTTTGTTTTTAAAAAACATTTTAAATTATGATTATAAGTTACATTTATATTTTCTCGGTTTTCCAGAATTATAATGAATTGAATAATTTATTAATATTTTCTGTTTTACTATCCATATACTTAATTTTTGAATTTCTTATGACTGTCTTATATCATTTCTAAGAATGTCAAAACCTAAAAAGAACATTTTAAGAAATTAATTTTCTGAAGCCAGAAAGGTCCATAATCTCCTTAAGTACTTTATGTTTAATTTTATTTAATATTTATAAATACTATTTTCTCACCAGAATGTACAACTTCTTTCTCAAAGCTAGGAAGTTATCTAATTCACAAGATTAAATTCATTGTCACTAATTGAACTACATAATGGGAAATAGCTCAAGTTACTTATTTTGTACTCCAGTAATTTCTCTCTTCTTCTGCCTAAGTGCCCTATCTTCTTGGAAAAAATTTTGCAGTAAGGCAGTGGAACGAAGTAATCTATCTTGGCACAGCATTTTTCCAAATATTATTTTGAGATTGCTTTCAACAGTGTTAAATTGACTTAAAAAACTAAGTGGGGGATTAATGACTAAAGCCAGGGGTAAACCAAACAAAACAAGATACCTCATATTACTGCAAACTGTTAATTTTACCAGTCTATATATGTGTTTGAGACCAAAGAAGGAAAGAGAATGGAAAAGTTCTCCCTTTCAAAAAGTACCATTAATAAATGCATCGACATATGTGCCAAATATAATCGAGGCAACATGAATTCGGAAGATTAATACATCAAAACGTTTTCATTGCAGATGAATGACTCCACAGAAGTAATGACTATGCTCACTTAATATCACTTTGCTTAGAATCCCTGAAGAGAAATGCTTGGAAGGACATTATTTGTTCCAAAGAAGGTCTAAATCAAAGTACTAGGAATAAAATATTTAACGTGGTAAAGGAATACCTGAAACAAATGAAATACTAGGGAAATATTAAAAATACTAAATATCTTTGTGCACTGATGGTTAGGTTAGGTTAGGTTGCAGGAAAGCATACAAGATTTACATGAAGAGTTCTTTTTAAACTCTGAAATTCAGAAATACAATATTTCTGAACATTTGAGATGTTCACATATGTCAAAGTTTGTCCATAGATCTATATTTCACATTAAAAGAGATTTTAAAAACTGATGAGTATAATAAAATTCCAGTTGTTAAAATACTATTTTCAACTTAATGAAATAAATATAATCAGAACATTATACTGAAGTACATTCGTTGCTCAAGCAGAGTTAGGCAATAATTTAAAAAACAATGGATTAATACAGTGTGTGTGTGTTTGTGTGTGTGTGTGTGTGTGTGTGTGTGAGAGAGAGAGAGAGAGAGAGAGAAAGACAGCATATGAGTGTGTGAGAGGAGCAGCCTCTCAACAATTCTGTACACAGCCCAGCAGCTAGCACCCATCCAGCCTGTGATCACATTCAGTTAATATCTGTTGAGTGAATAAGGGTGGTATTAGTTTGCTAGGGCTGCAAACAAAATCTCACAGATTGGGTGGCTTAAACAACAGAAATGTAGTTTCTTTTTCTTTTTCTTTTTTCTTTTTTTTTTTTGAGTTTTTATTCTTTTTATTTATTTATTTTTAATTTATTTTTATTTTTTTATTATTATACTTTAAGTTCTAGGGTACATGTGCATAACGTGCAGGTTTGTTACATATGTATACCTGTGCCATATTGGTGTGTTGCACCCATCAACTTATCAGCACCCAACAATTCGTCATTTATATCAGGTATAACTCCCAGTGCAATCCCTCCTCCCCCCCAACCCCTGCCCTTCCCATGATAGGCCCTGGTTTGTGATGTTCCCTTTCCTGGTTTTGGAGGCTGAAAGTCCAAGACCAAGGTATCAGCAGGTCCCTTTGAGGCCTCTCTCACTGGCTCACAGATGGCTGGCTGCCTCCTTGCTGCACCCTCAGGTGGTCTTTCCTCTGTGCAGGTACATACCTGATATCTCTTTGTGTGTCCAAATTTTCTCTTGTTATGAGGATACCAGTCAGAGTGGATCAGGGCCCACCCTTATGACTTTATTTAATCTTAATTACTTCTTTGAATGTCCTATCTCCAAGTACGGTCACATTCTGGGGTTAGGACATCAACAAACACATGAATTTTGAGAAGACAGAATTCAGCTCAAAATATAGGAGTCTATCATTGCACTTGAGTACATTATAAGACCTTATTAAAAATTAATAGAACTTATTTTCTCAATGTAGGAAAGATTTTTATTTATTCAGTACTGATAAATGAAACAGTTCTGTTTAGTACACAGTGTGGTATTATCTACTGAAAATAACTGCATTCACTTAAGTTTCTTAATGCTTGATTTAAAGTTTACTTTAAATCTTTTGACAACATAATAGATTGATTTCCTTTCCTCTTTTGGCTGTTTTACACAATTAAATGAAAGTTGCAATGAAAGATGGGTTGGATTAATTCAGTCTTCTCCTTACCTTCACACATTACTCTAAACAAATTATGCTGTTGGCAAGATGGAGCTCAATTTAAAATTGACAACACTGAGCCGATAATTATTCAGTGAAAGATTAGATTCCATTAAATGTAAAACCTGAGCCTAGTTTGTAGAAAATTGTTCCTGGGAAGCTGACTTTCACTAGGTCCTATAGTAAACACTACGGTATGTGCTAGGATTGTTACTTTGTAACTTGTAGCTACTGGCAGGTAGGCACATTACTTGAGTTTGGAGGAGTTGATGGGAATGAAAGTATAAATCCACCAGTAGAAATACAAAGGTAATTTCCTGAAGGCTACAGTAGATCTTCACCCCAAAGAGACATTATCCCGATACTGAATGTTTTATGGGGCCTGGAGGCAGGGAAGCCTGACCTCTGCCTCAGAGTGCTGCCACTTCACATTTGGTGTATGTAGTAAACTACATGTTGCAACCTGAATCCTTTACTTACATTAAAGGAACATGTAGCCTTTGTTTGGCTCTCTGGGTATGTTTCAATAAATTACATCATTCTGTTAAGACCAACAGGCCCTCAGGTATTCATTTCATTCCCTATTTGTTCATCTTCATAGCCACGCAACCAAATAAATTATAGGATATGTGAATCCAAATTAGATTTTTCTGGCTACTGCCATTTCTTAGAAAGAGAAGATTATTACTTTTAGAATTTCTTCTGAGAATTTATTGCTGTCTTAGGTTTGCAAAGGCCATGGGTATCCTGTATAGAACCAGTTAAGTTAGGTTAACATACTTCTATTTGGGTAAAAACTGTTACAAAACAGTCTGATGGTTGTTTTATTTTAGATGACAGAAATTCAATGCCTTTTGGTGCTAAAGCCACTATTGTTAATAGAGTTAACATTAAAGGGGATGTCAAACCAAGCTGAATGAGAACAATGTGGTACAATAAGTTGAGAACATAATACAATTAAATTATTATATTTTTCTCGATTACTTTGTTAAGCAGTAGAAATTGTGGGAGTAGATTATGGGATTTGTTTGAAGGGATATAACACATTTCCCCAAATGAAAACATCCGTCCACATTGATGTTTTCCATTAGTCATCTTCAGAGATGTGAATTTAACTTAAAACAATTCACACTACTCTGATGATGATTACTTTTAAAATGATGTTTGCATTAGTTAAGTCAGAGACATCATGAGAAATGGGAGTAAAAACAGATGGCCATCATGATGCATTTGTACTTTGAATATTTAAAGCAGCCGCTGGTGTTTGCATAGGGATTGAGAGCAGAGTAGAAACTAAAATTGTCACAGGTTATTAACATGCCTGACTTGGAGAGTCAACCTAAACTCTAAGTAAGTCTCATAGAAACTGCAGCATTATCACGTTTCCTATGATTGACATAATGTACACTCACCTATTATTCTGCAGGGCTGTCGAGTAAGCAATGAGAACTCAATCCCTTTTCTTTATATTTAAGGAAAGGTTTTAGAATGATAAAAAATATTAGAAAAGATCATACTTTTGTTTATTGAGACTTGCGTATCACAAACATTTTGGTTTTTAATAGGCAACAGGGTTTTCTCTGAGTATTCAGGTAGAAATATTTAAAATCCCTTTACGAATACTCAAACTAAGATATGAGTTCTCATTTATCATTCTTTTATTTCTTCTTAAATTTTAGTGCGTATGTATCCTGTCTTATAAACCCTAATTTAATTAGTAGTGTGGCATGGTAAATTAAATTTTAACAAGCTTCTCAAATGCTTTAAATAATTTAATTTTTTTTTCATATACCCATTCTTCAAATTATCCCTCAAAAATAATCTTGTGGCCTGGCACGGTGGCTCACACCTATAATCCCAGCACTTTGGGAAGCCGAGGTGGGTGGATCATTTGAGGTCAGGAGTTCGAGACCAGCCTGGCCAACATGGTGAAATCCTGTCTGCAGTAAAAATACAAAAATTAGCTAGGCTTGTTGGCATGTGCCTGTAATCCCAGCTACTCAGAAGGCTGACGCAGGAGAATTGCTTGAACCTGGGAGGTGGAGGTTGTGGTGAGCCGAGATCTCACCACTGCACTCCAGTCTGGGTGACAGAATGAGACCCTGTATCAAATAATAATAATAATAATAATAATCATCATCATCATCATCATCATCATCATCATCTTGCAAGCATGATTCTCACATTTCCATTTAGTACTTTATTAGCATTTTAGCTTTATAGTTGCTTTAAAGGTCTGAGAATATTATTGGTTCAAGATAGCATGCTGATCACATGTTGTTATGTCCTTTACCATCTCAGACCCCTGAATTTCAAGGTTTAAAAAATATATAAACACTCCATAATGAAGATAATGTGAGGTGACCATTAGTGGTTGACAATTTTTGCAATTTTCTGGCAGGCAGAAAGCAGTTTTGAGAGAGATATTGGAAAGATGCAGGATAGAGTGGCCAGGGTCCGGGAGGAGGTGATCTTCCTTGCTGCCTGGAGAGGCTCAAGACTCAGGAATGCCAGGTATGATGAAAAGCATAAGTGAATCGTGAGTTGAAAAACAAGGACATTAGAAATCTATAGACAGAGGTCACAACAATCCTATGATTCACATGGTGAACAGGATATCTACCAGCCAACATCATTTAGGGAAAATATCGGAGGATTCATGTCTTCAGAAAAAGTGACTGCCTGGATTGAATATGGACAGCTGGTATTGAAGTTGGTGCCCAGAGCAAAGACCTCACATTCTGAAATATAGGAGTCCTTGGGCATGAGGACCAGTTCAACACCAAAAAATCCCACCAGCACTCCGGCACACATGCCCATATAATTAGGTTTTCATTGCCCTGTTCCTAAATGTGTCAAGATAACTAAGGTTTGGCAGACATTTGAGGAAATTGAAACATAAGGAAACCTAATATAGACATTAAAAATGCCCATAAATGTACACACAGGTGTAACCACTCAACAGGTTTTTCTTGCCTGCTGCCCAGACAGAGCCAGTTTATCAAGACAGGGGAATTGAAAGAGAGAAAGAGTTTAAGTCACACAGAGCCGGCTGTATAGGAGACCAGAGTTTTATTGTTACTCAAATCAGTCTTTCTGAAAATTGGGAGACTGGGGATTTTAAGGATAACATGGTGGGTAGGGGATTGGGAAGTGGGGCATGTTGATTGGTCTGGTTGGAGATGAAATCATAGGGACTTGAAGCCTCTTGCACTAAGTCAGTTCCTGTGTGGGGGCCACAAGACCAGATGAGCCAGTTTATTGATCTGGGTGGCACCAGCTGATCTGAGTGCAGGGTCTGAAAAATATCTTAAGCACGAATTTTAGGTTTTACAATATGATATTACCCCTAGGAGCAAATAGGAAAGTTTCAAATCTTGAGGGGTCTAGCTGTGCAACTCCTAAGCCATAATTTCTAATCTTGCGGCTAATTTCTTAGGCTTTCAAAGGCAGTCTGGTCCCCAGGCAAGAATGGTGTTTGTTTCCTGAAAGGGCTGTTATCATTTTTGTTTCAAAGTTAAACTATAAACTAAGTTCCTCCCAAAATTAGTTCCTCCTACATCCAGGAATGAACAAGGATAGCTTGGAGTTTAGAAGCAAGATGGAGTCAGTTAGGTCAGGTCTCTTTCATTGTCATAATTTTCTCACTCTTATAATTTTAGTCAAGGCAGTTTCACAGGGACAAATGAAACAGAAACAGATACTTATTCAAATTACATGGGAATTTTTACTACCTATTCAAATTATTTAGGGATTTTAATAAACTCCCTCCACTCCAGTCCTTACTTTTACACTTTATTTGATATTCTTAAAAACTAGGATAGAATACTATGCCAAAGCAATACTTTGAGAGCAAAAATGAGCACACAAGGATTTATAAAAAGATAGATGCAATGAACAGATTCAAAAGTAAGAACAGTGAAGTTGAAGATAATTTGTAGAGAGTGAAAAAAACCAACATATTGAGTGACCTATTTCATTTTGTAGCATGTAGCTCAAGAGACCATGTATCTTCTTAAAATACCTTTAAGGTTTTCAAGTTAATATTTTCAGATAAGAATTTTGGCAGTCACCAGTTTATAATATTCAATGACTCGTATGTTAATAAATCATGCTCTTCCCATTCATTATCTAGTATTGATTGAGCACCTACTATATATCTGTCATTAAGCACCAAGGAATACAGTAGTGATCAAAACATACAAAAAAATCCCTGTATCCACAGAGCTTATGTTTTAGTTGGGGAAGGCAGACAATAAAGAAATAACAAAAAGATATGCTATGATAGATGGTCATAAATTCTTTGAAGAAAAATAAAGCAGGAAAAGGTGATAAGGGAATGCTAGGGTGGGGTTGTAGTCTTAAAGAGGATGATCAAGAAAGGCCTTATTTAGAAGATGACATTTGAACAAAAAGCTTAATGAACCGAGGTAGCAAGCCATGAGAATAGTTAGGAAAAGCCAAACCCCATGCTTGGACACATGGTCCATGGCTGGAGTGGGATGATTTAAAGAAAATGAGGCCAGAGAAATAAAGGGAGTGAAGCAGCTTCATAGCAAGACAATGTACCTTCCACTTTTGGGATATGAAGACATTGGAGGGCTTTGCTTGGAAGAGTGACCAGATATCTGAAATAAAGGGATCTCCCTCTGGCTATAATAAGAATAGTTTGTAGTGAGAATAAGAAGGCAAGCAAGGAGAGCAGTGAGAAGCTTTGTAATAAGCCAAGCAAAGGGCAGTTTCGCTTGGGCTAGGATGATAACACTGGAGGTGCTGAGGAATGTCTGGGTCCTGGGTATATTTTGAAGATAGAACAGGAAGAATTTTCTGATGATTTGAATATGATTTATGAGGAAGAAGATGACTCAAGGATGACTTTGTTTTACCTGAGTACATAGAGGATGGAATAGACCATGAAAGAAGGATACATGGAGGATTGGAAACTGGAGTTTGTATTTTAGATGTAGCAAATTTGAGATACCATGAAGAAATCCAAGTGGAGATGCGGAGGGCAGTTGGATAACCATGTTGGAGTTCAGTGGAGAGGTCTGGGTTGAAGACATTAATCTGTGAGTCACGCATGTAATCATGTGAATGAATAAAATAGAAAAGAGTTCCAGGGAATGAATCCTGCAACACTCCAATGCATAGAAGTTTGATTGAAGAGAAAGAGCTAACTGGCAGAGCCAGAGACGGTTTAGCTGGGAAGACCAAAGGCTACGGTGTTGTGGATACCAAGAGAGTAAAGTATTTTGAGGAGGAGGAGATCAGTCATTCCAAATGCTTCTTTTTTAATGCAGATGTTTTTGTCTGCAAATAGGTAGTAGTAATATTTATATTATTAAAGAGAACATTAGAACATGTAAAAATGGAAGACTTCTACGGCACAAATAGTTTGCATTATGCCAAAATGTAGCCACTTCAAATACAACTTTGAAGTACGGTATAAATAAACTATTCCATTAACCACCAAATTGAAGGACAAGAATTACAATAATTGATGATCCACAGGCAGCATTTTCCACAACAAAAAATCATATGGGAAGTTGAATGAATATCTTTATTATTAGCCTACATCTTAGTAGCATCAACCTGAAATTATTATTGAGCCCATGTTGGAAAGTTGTTTTTGGTAATTTCCTTAAGTGGGGAAGAGAGTCAAATAGGTTATCATGTTATGGTATTAAAAAACATATTCTTTTGAGTTTTTTTTTATGTAAAATTAAATGGAGTGACAGAAGTTTTACCCACCCAATCCTTTCGCTTGAATGGATTGGTGAAGTATCAGAAATATTCTTTTTTAATATAGCTTTTGTATAACTAGAGTGCTATTAATACTTCATTTACTATAAATATATCAATATATGGTAAGTTAATTTGTTGAGATAGTATCTGTTGGTGTTTCCTTTATATTCCGCTTGTACCCCAATGTCTCATGCAGGTATTTAGGTCCCAATGTCTCAAGCAGGTATTTAGGTCCTTTGCCTTTCCTCCCCTCATTTATTTTCCCAGGAATTGTGCTTAGAGTCCTGTAGAGGACAGTTCAACCTTTGAAAGTAAAGAGAGATGTTCTAAGGATACCAATTAAACTGAATCTCCAGAAAGTATTTTCAAAATGGGAGGAAGAGAGTGAATAAAATGAATGCATAATCTCTGGCATGACAGGCATTTGTTATCTAAACTAATCCTTTCAAAATGCTGCAAATATTCATTATTAACCTCATCTTTTAGAAAAAATAAGGAGAAATCTAGAACAGATTTTCCTCCTGAATCAGAATGAAAGCTGTCAGATCTTCTGAGTAGCAAGGGATCCATCTCTACCCCAGAGCAATATTCTGTGGAGTGGGCCTAGGGAACCTGTGCCTAAGAATGGAGGGTGAGGCCATTCATCACAGATTCTGTACTTTGGATGCTGAGCAGCCCTCTGCTTCTGTGGCCCATGTGAATGGAGGCAGCAAATGCCATTCATCTGTGACTTTTAAGCCCCCGGTGGGCTCCAGTGTGGCCCAAGCCTCCCCAATGAGTGCCACCGCCTGCTCCGTGGCGCTGGGTCCCATCAACCCCCCAGGGGCTGAGGGGTACAGGTGCATGACACAGGACTGGCAGATAGCTCCACCGGCAGCCCCAATGTGGGATCCACTAGGTGAAGCCAGCTGGGCTCCTGAGTCTGGTGGGGACTTGGAGAACTTTTATGTCTAGCTAAGGGATTGCAAATACACCAATCAGCACCCTGTGTCTAGCTCAAGGTTTGTAAATACACCAATCAGCACTCTGTGTCTAGCTCAGGGTTTGTAAATACACCAATCAGCACTCTGTGTCTAGCTCAGGGTTTGTAAATACACCAATCAGTACTCTTTATCTAGCTAATCTAGTGGGGACTTGGAGAACTTTTATGTCTAGGTAGAGGATTGTAAATGCACCAATTAGCACTCTGTGTCTAGCTCAGGGATTGTAAACGCACCAATCAGCACTCTGTCAAAACGGACCAGTCGCTCTCTGTAAAATGGACCAATCAGCTCTGTAAAATGGACCAATCATCAGGATGTGGGTGGGGCCAGATAAGGGAATAAAAGTAGGCTGCGGAGTCAGCCAGTGGTAACCTGCTAGGGTTCCCTTCCACAGTATGGAAGCTTTGTTCTTTTGCTTTTTCTGATAAATTTTGCTGCTGCCCACTCTTTGGGTCCACGCCGCCTTTGTGAGCTGTAACACTCACTGTGAGGGTCTGCAGCTTCACTCCCGAAGCCAGCGAGACCACAAACCCACCAGGAAGAACGAACAATTCCAGACGCGCTACCTTTAAGAGCTGCAACACTCACCGCAAAAGTCTAGTCAGTGAGACCATGAACCCACCAGAAAGAAGAAACTGCGGACACATCTGAACATCTGAAGGAACAAACTCCGGACTACCATCTTTAAGAACCCTAACACTCTACCATGAGGGTCTGCGGCTTCATTCTTGAAGTCAGCGAGACCAAGAACCCACCAATTCCAGACACATCCTGAGCCAACACTATTTTGCCTATTTCTTCTTGACCTTGGAGCATTTTAAGATGTTTTTCAGGACTTATATAACCACATGCTACTATAGCACTAATTTTTCGTGGGATACTCCATGCAGTTCCTTTGCCATAACTGAAGCTAGCTGTTCCCCAACCCTCTCTGCCAAGGATACATTTTTTTCTAGGAAACATCTACAATAGAGACTACTTATTTACCCATGTTTTGCAGGGCTTGTCGCTCCCTGTTGATTTTCTAAAACATTACTTCTGCGTTTTCCTGTAGAAACCTGCATTCTACTTTGAGACTTAACTCCTGACGTCCATTTCTATCCTGTGGTATATTAATCCATCTCTTGTTTTTGTCAAGAACTTTCGCATCTGAATCTCAGTTTTACTTGTCACTCCCAGTGCTGTCATCTTTCACCAGTTTTTTGATTCTTACAGCTCTGAATGTTGTTTTTAGCTCTTTTATATTCCAGAAAAAAAAAACAAAAAACAAACAAAAAAAGAGACTCAGAGAAAAATGGAGAAACAATAGTTCTTCATGGAAAGGAAAAGGATCAATAATAAATGGATGCCCCCAAAATTCAGGAGTCATATGAATGTATATTTAAAACAAATAATTCAAACTAATTTTTACAAACGTTTCTTTTTCCTCCTGAGTTAAAAGATTTATATCTCAAAGAGTCTAGTTCCGTGTCTGGGAATGGAACCCAGGCTGCGGTGCATGCCAAATCCTAGCTACTGGACTACAGGCTGGAGTGCCTTTTTGCAAATCCTACAGGTGATCCAAGGCAGGTAGTTTGAGTGTACAAAGGTTTTTAACTTAAAAACAATTCTTATTTCTTAAAAAACCATTTCCTGCCTTTTAAAAAAAATCTCACCAAGAGAGCTTCTAAGGCTCTATTCTTTGTGTATTTTTTATAGGTATAAGATCGTTGTTTAAGACAAGAGCTCTCTAAAACGTTTTCTTTTAAATATAACCAATTTATTTGTTTTATTATTAGTGATTCAAGCCAAATAAGACTTCTGCATGGAAAGTCCCAAAGGTAACTTCCCAGGTTTAGAATACTATGGACATAAGTGACATTTTAAAAATGGGCACAGAAGATAGTAGCTTTCCCCTGTAGGATATCCCCAAAAATTCAATCCCAGAAATTGGCTAAAATAGCAAGGTTTCAAATGCCACAGACCATTAAGGATGCAGTTTGTTTGTTCCGTGTCTTCAGTATCCCAATAACAGATCTGTTCGTCCGTGGCACTGAATAGGCCCTCCTAGGATTGAACTTCCCCAGGACTAAAACCAGGCAGCAAGCCTGGTTGAGACAATGAAAGCTTCCTGTGGATGGGACTTCTTTTTTTTTTTTAATTTTTAAATTTTTAATTAATATATTTTACAGACAGGGTCTTGCTGTATCACTCCAGCTGGAGTGCAGTGGTGCACTCACAGCTCGCAGTAACCTCAAACTCCTGGGCGTAATAGATCCTCCCACTCCAGCCTCCCTAGTAGTTAGGACTGCAGGTGCGTTATCACCATGCCCTGGCTAATTAAAACAATCTTTGTTTTTTTGTAGAGATAGAGTCTCCCTATGTTGCCCAGGCTGATCTTGAACTCTTAGCCTCAAACAATCCTCCCACTTAGGCCTCCCAAAGTGTTAGACTTAGTGCATGAGCCACTGCACCCAGCTAGACTTCTTATGAAGACAAACTCTCCCAAGAACTTGGCACATATGAGCAAAATGTGCTGCTTACTATCTGATGTGTCTCAGTCCTCTTAGACTGGCCACCAGATGTGATCCAAAAATCATGCCCTCTGTATGGTGGAGACCAAGAAAGAGTGCTCCCACTATGTCACAAGTGAAGCTCTTGAAGACATTAAACAAGATGAGAGAGACTCTATGACAAATAGACATGTCTTATCTATTGTCATATCTATCTACATAATATATATATATATATATATATGCTATACTATACATCTATACTATCTATGACAGAAAGAGACAAAGAAGCAAAATACTATTTCTGGGAGGAAAGGGATTAGACAATCTGAATAATCTTACCAGAAAATACACCAGAGTTGCTATAACTAAGACTAGTCTGTATAAATGCCTTTCTCCCATTGATATTGTAATAATAGGTAGCTAGTCAGCCATGAGGAGCACAGGAGAGGGCTCACACCAGGAATGTCAGGCAACCATCAGATGATGGTCAGGCTGTTGTTAACAGTCTCCCTTAAATAATAATTAGTCATAGCCAGTGCCAGGGAAGGTCAGCCTCCCAGCAAATAGAGAGCACCCGAAACTGGTTATCGGCAGCTTTTCATGATAAGATCTCAGGAGTTGGGCGAGTGAGCTCAAGCATGCACATTAAGAAGCAGAATGGTGGACTTTAACTGGTATATGACCTTCTAGGAACATTTGACTGGTAAGGGAAGAATGCCTCAAGCGAGCGTGCATACAGCTCCAGTAAACACACTTGTATGCTCCCCTCCCCAGCGCTACTGCTAGCCATAGCACATACAGGCAGCCCACCCCAAGGGAAGAATCAGGGGAGAAGGGATGCAAGACCTCAGAAGTATGCCAACATGTAAAACCTCACATCAAAGGTAAAACAGTGCACTTGATGTCTCAAGTCACCCACTTGGCCTCTTCCGAGTGTACTTTACTTCCTTTCGTTCCTTCTCTACACATTTTAAATAAACTTTCACTCCTGCTCTACAATTTGCCTTGGTCTCTCCTTCTGCCTTATGCCCCTCAGTCAAATTCTTTCTTCTGACGAGGCGAGAATTCAGGTTGCTGTAGACCTGTACAAATTAACTGCCACTAGCAACATTAAACTTGATAAAGAAGAAAAAACAGACCAACTGATTTTTTTTACCAACATCTCAACCAGATTCCATAACCAGACATCTGGAAATCTAACTGGTATGAAATTCTTACCCTTCTGCCAGCTTGTCAGGTCCAGAGTTCCCTTGACTGTGGCTTCCAGAAGAGCAGGGTGGTTGTGATTGCGTTGCTCACAGCACCAAAACTGTAGAGGCCAAGGAAAAACTTGCCTTTTGCCCTCTAAAGTTGCACTGAAAATCAGCTGACAAAAGGCAGGTTAATAGAAAAAGCCATAAAAAAATTTATTAATATACATAGGTGTGTATGGGAGTTATACAAAATAGAAAAATTTAAAGAACCAGATGGTTGATGTTCTTATACCATCTTGAGGTTATGGAAAGAATGGGGGCTTGAAGCATGGCAAGACAAGTGATGAGAGAGAGGAGAAGAGAGGCCTTAGCTGGCAAAGGCAGTTTTGTTTTGCAGATGAAACCTCACAGGTAGCAGCGCTCAGAAAGCGTAAGTTTCTGTCAGAGCCCTGAAAGTGTCTGACTGTCATTCTCTCTCTCCCACAAGCCAGTCTTTCCTATATCTGGACACTGGATATAGGAAGCCAGTCCACATATCCATATATATTTGGGGTAGGGGGAGCCGGTGTGCCAGGGAAAGCTTGGCTGTTTATTTCACCAGTGCAGATTTTTCTCTACAGATGCAAATCTTCACAAAAGGTAACCTTTTAGCTATTCTTGTGTTTTTAGACTCTGAATAGCTATCTTAAAGTATGTCAAACAAATGTTACATATTTTGGGATGACATTTTTTAAAAGTGATATGTGCTATCAACCTCTGGCCTGACCCTCCACCTTCTCCCCTCATCTGCTGAATGACGTCACCCAAAATGTTCATGAAAGTTGCATGTTGAAGATGGTTAAAGCAAAGCTTCACTAACTTGCCTTCCTAACTGCCTTCATGGAATCAATCCCATTCCTAATTGATGACTTTTTTTGGGGTAAGAAATAATATTCTGTTGTGTTTAACTGCTGATGTTTCTAAGTTTATTAGTGTAGCTAGTGTTATTGTAACCAAAGATAAATCCAATTCTTTGCTTTTTCTCTTTCATACTTGATTTGCCATTGAATATACAGGAGAAATTCACACAATTATGTGGATTTGTCCCAAAATCTACCACCTTCAACTTGCTGAAGTAAAAAGTAAAACTCTGTAAAATATTTGAAGAGATTTATTCTGAACCAAATATGAATGACCAATGGCTCATAACACAGCCCCAGGAACTCCTGAAAATATGTGCCCAAGGTGGTCAGGCTACAGCTTGATTTTTTTACATTTTAGGGAGACATATGGCATCAATTAATGCCTGTAAGGTGTACATTGGTTTGGTCCAGAAAGGTGGGAAGGGTTTCCAGGTCATAGGTAGATTCAGAGATTTTCCGATTCACAATTGGTTGAAAGAGTTATTATCTAAAGACCTGGAATCAATAGAAAGGAATGTCTAGATTAATATAAGGGGCTGTGGAGACCAATATTTTCGTCTTTTCATGCAGGTGAAGCCTCTGGGTAGCAGGCTTTAGAGCTCTTAGTAGAGCTAAAAAGATACCAGACTCTTAGTTAATTATCTCTTGAATCAAAGAAGAGAGCTGGAAAAGGAAGGAGGTTCTCTACAGAATGTAGATTTTCCCCACAAGAGACAGCTTTGCAGGGCCATTTTCAAAATATGTCAAAGATATATATTTTGGGGTAAAATACTTAGATTTCTTTCAGGGCCTGCTGTCTGTCGTGTTGGTATCTTATTGCTAAGGAGTGTTTGGTCAGCCTTAAGGTCTCTGTTTTAGTGTTAATTGCTGGTCATCTGCTCCTGAATTCCCAAGGGAGGAATGTATAAAAAGGCATGTCTGAGCACCCATTCCCATTATGACCGGAACTAGTTTTTCAGGTTTACTTTAGAATGCCCTTGGCTAAGGTAGTGGTCCATTCAGTTGGTTGAGATGTTTAGAATTTTATTTTTGGTTTACAAACTTTAACTGGGTTACCAGTTATATTCAGGGATCATCCTGTATTTCATAATGCTTCCTTTTCTCATTTTCTTCAATTATTATTTTACACTTCACTATGAACTTCCTCACTTGGACATATGGATTTGCATCCTATATCACAGAATTAGAAAAGACCTTGAAGTATGAACTTCCTCAAACTCCTGCCCACTTCCCTCCATCTACAAACATGTCTGTGTTCATCATGACCACTTTACCCTAGTTCCATGGAGGAACTGATTCTCCTCCTTCTTGAGGTTTATGACTCCGCTTGGATTGTAATCTCATTTACCAATCTAAAACCTTTGACTATCCTGGGATTCCCACAGGTCAGTAACCATGCTAATGTAATCCAATCTTGGATCCCCAGCATGTAGTGCAGTACAAGACAAACGGGTGTTCAAAACCATTGTCTCAAATGAGAAGATAAATGCATTTTCTCTCTTGTATTTTCAACATCTTTCTTTTCACTGATACTTAGTATATAGTCAGTAAATTCTCTTCTTATTAAAAAATAAATCAAGTAAATAAACCTCCCCCTACCTTTATACTCCTCTAGCTCCTGCTGTATTTATCTTCCTTTCATGAGTAACCTATCTGGCGGAGTAGTCTATAGTACTCTACTTCTCTACCCACCACAGCTAGACTTATGTCCACATTGCCCCACTAAGCTGTTCTTGCTAAGGTCAACAAGGCTTTGTAGTTAATAAAAAGCTAAACCAGCACTCCTCAGGTCTTTCTCTGACAAATACAATTTTGTTGTCACTCCCCACCACTACCCCGATATGTTTCTCTGACATATAGTTTGGGTTTTATCTCCCTATCCCTTCCCCACCCCCATCTATTTACCTATTAATTGCCAGTCATACTCCTTTGCTTTCATCTCTCTTCATACACTCTAAGTGATCTCATCCCACCCTTGCTTTTCCCGTTTACAATAGCTCAAACCTCTGCCCAGCTTCAGATCTGTTTACCAAACCACATGATCCAGAGATGGGTGATTTGGAGATGCTTCAAATTCAACATGTCCCAAAGGGCCTTCATCAGTCTATTACCCAGCAAAACTTCTTCCTCTTTCTAATTTTTTTTTTTTCCTCAATGAATGACAAACTCTTAATAATAGCACATAGAGGAAATTTTAGGGGATTTTTAAAAATATCATATTACTTCAGTCTAGAATATTGGAGAATGAAATAGTAAGGGAAGAACAAGAGAAGTTGACCCCTCAGAACAACAGAGCAGGACTAGATGAATACCCAAATGAAACTGGAAGTAGAATGAGAACTGTGAACATCATCTTGTTTTGTAGCTGCAAATATTTGAAAAGAAATTGCCTGCTCCTCCAAAACAGTGAGTGGGACAGAAGAAAACTCTAAAACCTATTTCTTGGCAACATTCAATCTGAATAAAATGATTTTTTAAAAACTTTAATGTCTTTTTAACACAAGACTTATTAAAACTTTTATAAAACAAAGGAAACATCAGCCTAAACACTCAAGAAAAGAAATACTTTAAAAATCACCTATAGCAAATGGTTATTTTAAAAAGCACTATCATGAGAATGAGTCAATTAAGAATGAATGCTGCAAAATTATATGAAGAAAGAACATATCACCAAAGGATCATCTGTGAAGAATGTTATGAACAAAAAATGATATTAATGTGATTACATATAAATATTTAGTTGACATGATCCTAGGTCCTTCCAGTTCTTCATGTATTATGTGTATTAGTCTGTTTGGGCTGCTGTAACAAAATACTACACAGTCTGGGTAACTTAAGTAACAGATTTATTTTTGTACAGTTCTGATGCATAGATGTCCAAGTTCAAGGTGCAGTCAGGGCTCGTTTTTGGTGAGACCTTCTTCCTGGCTTATAGATGGCTGTCTTCTTGCTGTGACTTCACATGGTCTTTTCTAAAATTGGCACTAGTCCTATCAGATTAGAGTCCCAACCTTATGACCTTATTTAAACATAATTTCCTCCCTAAAGGCCCTATCTCTAAATAAAGTCACACTGGTGGTTAGAGCTTCAACCTATGAATTTTGGGGCCCACAATTCAGTCCATAACATTATACTAGGCAGAGGGGAAGTTCACTGAAGTCATGTTTTCCTATAAGTAAGAAATATTATTACTCCATGCATAACCTCACATGTGCAAACATGCAAGCTCTGCCAGCTGGACCCACTCTTCATTATCCACAAAAGTCTGCAACATTTCATTTTTAAAGTTAAAACTGATTTTAAATAGAGATGCATAAAAGTATCCATATTCAGCCAAAATCATATTATTTTTGGCTGTCTTTGACTAAATAACAAGAAAACTAATTTTGACTTTATTTTGTAAATTTTTTTTTTTAAATGCACTCTCCAATCAAGAACTTCTATGTCAAGTTTAAGCTTGAAACAAATGTTAAGACCAAATTATAACTCCCTAAAAATGTGGAAGTTTGCTAGATCCTTAACATCACTGTACCACCAATTGCTTGCTGTAATATTTACTTACATTACTAGGACTGAAGCTAAAGGAAATGGAACTCGGTTGCATAATTCAAGACACGTTAAACTGTACGCTATATTTTCTATGGATTTTACTCTTTTGTGCTTTTACTAAGAAAATGGATGTTTTTACCTGGAAGTAAGAAAAGATGACATTCATTGGCCATTCAAAACATTGAAATGCTAACTATTATAGCCATGAGTGTCTTTTAATTTTCCAGTTTTTAAAACTTTGCTTCTAACATTTCAGAGCTTTACAGATGGAGTAGCTCATCCAGGATTCCAAACTTCAAAGGCTTAAAAAATAAACTGCAAACTAGCAAACTTCTCATTTTTGTTTTACTTCTGTTATTTTTCTAACCTTTCCTTTTAAACACACTCTTTCTTGCACTTGCCATTTGTAGATAAAGTTAGTAGTATTAAAATAATTCATTTTAATAAATTCTAAATGTGTTCAGCTTTCTGTGAGTTGGACCAAATGACATACAACCTGTAAACTCCAGAAATTTTATAGCTTCTTGTACCTTGTCATAATATTTTGACAGCTAGTGAGCTTCATATTAAAAAAGTATCTGGAATATTATTAATTAATAGAAAAACAAGGATCCTGTGAATTTCAGTGAATATTTTTATGTCTTTTATTTTTAAGTTATTTAATATTCTATTATGACAGGATTTTTATCCTCTTCTATAAGAATAATACTTTAAGAATGGCATTAAAGTTATACATTATTTTATAATTCCAGTTAAAATTAACTTTCCATGGCTAACTTGTTTTAAGGAATTAATCAAATTTTAGTTATAATTTATATAAGGATGAAAGTTATAATTCTTGGGCATGTGTAGAATATAATTCTTGTGTGTGGAAACTAAATAATCCCAATTTTTAAAAATTACTACCTTTTTCATTGTATGTATTCAACCTGCTTCCCAGCAGATGAAAGTCAAGAAAAAAGAAAAGTAGAATTTAATATTTCTACTTTATATGATACCATAATTACTCAAATAAAAATGCTAGAAAACTCATAAGTAAACAAATCAAATAAAAACTTCTGAACAGAATTACAGACTAAGCTGGCAGGAGAGGAGGGTGATGTAAGTGAGGTTCCTTTTGTTCAGGAGTCTCAGTGCCCTGGGATGCCAGAGAAAAGAAGGGCAGGGTTTGTCAACTCAGACAAGAGGGAGAAGGTTACAGAGGGTTACAGAGGCAGATGCCAAAATGCCCCAGAGATCCCAGGAGCAACCTGCAGTTATGTACTGTGGGGAGTGGTGAGGGACCCATGCATATGCTACAACTTCCTAAATTCTTCACTAGCCCTCCATCTTGTGCACATTCTAAAAACTGTTGCTATATTATGAGAAATTAAAATAGGTCCTTGCCGCCCAAACCCCTATGTACCCCATGCCCTGGAAGAGTGAAAGAGGAAAAAACCAAAAGAGAAATAGAATGACATATAATAAAAAACTAAACCAAACAGACCAAACGCACAGACATAAGGAATCACAAACTGCCAACACATTTTGGAGCCTGTCCTCAACATGTTAACGCTCTTTAAGCTGTTCTTTCATTGAACCTACGTGAGCTGGGTTTCTAAAGCAGACGGTCCCAAAGAAAACAACAAGAAAAGGAATGCTGAAGGAATAAACACTACATTTGATTAACATTCACAACCCGGAGGATTGCAGCTGGACAACCCCAAGCTGTATTTCACACGCGGAGAAATGTAAACTCTTCTTTCATTCGGTAGCCATAACTTCTGGGAAGAAAGAGATCTTCACAGAGGTCCACAGAAGTGCAGCCATTTCTACATTTCCAGGCTCCTGGTTGAAATTTTTACATTTAAATCAGGATACTTGAAAATAATTCAGGTACCCTTAGAAAACAAAATTATTTTCTGATTTTGCATATGAGTTAATAATCAAGGACAAAATAGCTTTGATGTGATGTCACCTTCGACCTGAATGGCATCTACTTAAATGTAAAAAATGGCATAAAGTATAAGTTAAATGCCCTTTTTGAGCCCAGATCTTTCTAGAACCTTTTTATAAAAAGGAAATATAAGTCATGGAAATAACACTACAAGTATTCATTGTTACTTTTTTTTTTTTTTTTAATCAAAAGAACTGATTATTTTACGGTTCTAAAAATTCTATTGGAATTACTTATAAATGTTTGATGAAAGGAAGAGTTATGAAGGCTTCCCTCAAAACTGTTTTTTTTTAAACAAATATCCTTGGCTATCTAAAATAAGTGCAAAGTATCTTGAGCCATATTTCAAAACATTTAACCTGAGGGCTTAGTTTTGAGGTGCAGTCCTTTTCTGGACTATTTACTAGCACTAAAACGACGGTGAAAATGGCCATGGAAGCCTTCCACACTTGGAGGAATTGTTTTGCTTCTAGTCTCATCGAAGCCAACTTTAGCCTACTCCAAACCACAGAGTCAGCAAAAGCATATTCTTCATCCCTCAGTCCCTGAATCCTGTTTTCTTTAATCTGCCCAGGGCATAGGCACTGCCCCTGACTTCAGGTAATCTTTTCCACCATATCAATGCCCTCCTACCCCATGCTTTTGCAATCTTGCATCATGTCAGGCCCTTGCACTGCCATAGATAGTGTCAGAGGAAGCAGAGATGTATGCCAGTACCAAAAGGTAGAAAACTGTGTGCCAAAGTTTTGTTGAGAAAGTTGATGAAAGGTAATCTCATGTCTCTCTGTCAATTACAGGCGAGAGATGGCTCTCAATTTTACTAGTAGAGTTTAAAATTCAACAGTTTAGCTGAAGGCTATGGAGCTATGGTCTTGAACCTGCGTTTAAATAGAAAGCCTGTTGTTTTTTGTCTTAGGTTGTGTTTTCATTTAAGGTGGGTTTGGAACAGTAGTGTGTTGGAGACAGCATTCACAAGCCTGAAAGTCAATTGAGCATGACACTTCTCAGATTTGTCATCTGCTGGCAGCCTGAAATTGGCCAAGGTGAAAGTATTTACACCACTGATATTGGCAAATGCTATTGATCATGACCTTCCCACTCCTGCCCTCTCTAGGTTTGGGCTTATTGATGGTGATGGAAGCAGAGCAGCCAAAGCTGTTCTAAGTCTATACCTTGATGTACCATTCTTATAATTTCCTAAAATGCAAAGCTTGTCAATCATTTTTTCCCTTTTTCATTTTGCTCTAGACTTCCTCTACAGATGAATACTCCCTTCCTCTTTCGAACATTCCCCACTCTACCTTTATTGTAAACTCACCTGCCTCCTCCATCTTTTCACAGAAAGAGTTTCCTAATTCCTTGCCTTGCCCCAACCTGGCAGGCTTCCAAGGTCACAACTTCACCTGGGTCCCTCTTGTTCAATATGAAGAAGAATATTTTCATGTGCTCTTCAAGTCTGGAATATGTAATATAAATTAAATGATGTAGATGTGAATGCTAAGTGCTATGATATAGGTGTGGATGTGTTAGTCCATTTTCACACTGCTATAAAGAAATACCTAAGGCTGGGTAGTTTATAAAGGAAAGAGGTTTAATTGACTCAGTTCCACATGGCTGGGGAGACCTCAGGAAACTTACAATTATGGTGGAAGGCAAAGGGGAAACAAGGACATTCTTGATGACAGGAGAAAGAAGAGAGAGCAAAGAGCAAATAGGGAAGAGGCCCTTATAAAGCCATCAGATCTCATGAGAACTCACTCATTATCACAAGAATATCATGGGGAAAACTATCCCCATAATCCGATCAACTCTTACCAAGTCCCTATCTTGACATGTGGGGATTACGAGATTACAATTCAAGATGAGATTTGAATGGGAACACAGAGCCAAACCATCCATATCAGTGGATGAAAGTAAATTTATAGAAAGTAAGTGTTGATACCTACACAGGTATAATCTTGCTTGTTTTGTTTTAGCCCTTAAATGTAATCTGGATTTTTTACTTATAGAATAAGATTGAGCAAAGAAAATATTAAAATCTGTCAAAGTTATATATATATATATATATATATAAATATATATATATAATACATACATTATATATATATTTTATATATTTAAATATATTTAAAAAAAATTTTTTTTTGAGATGGAGTCTTGCTCTGTTACCCAGGCTGGAGTGCACTGGCTGGCCTGATCTTGGCTCACTGCAACCTCTGCCTCCTGGGTCAAGCGATTCTCCAGCCTCAGCCTCCCGAGTAGCTGGGATTACAGGTGCCCACCACCACACATGGCTAAGTTTTGTACTTTTAGTAGAGACGGGGTTTTCCCATGTTGCCCAGGCTGGTCTCAACTCCTGAGCTTAAAGTGTTCAACCCACCTTGGCCTCCCAAAGTGCTGGGAATCCAGGCATGAACCACTGCGCCCGGCCTATAATGTTGTTTTAGTAAAAGGCAGTGAGGCTGAGCATGGTGACTCACGCTTGTAATCCCAGCATTTTGGGGGGCCGGTGGGTGGATCACTTGAAGTCAGGAGTTCAAGACCAGCCTGACCAGTATGGTGAAACCCCATCTCTACTAAAAATACAAAAATTAGCCGGGTGTGCTGGCGTGTGCCTGTAATCCCAGTTACTAGAGAGGCTGAGGCAGAAGAAGGGCTTGAACCCAGGAGGCGGAGGTTGCAGTGAGCCGAGATCACACATTGCACTCCAGCCTGGGTGACAGAGCGAGACTCTGTCTCAAAAAACCAAAGTGAGAATTAGTTATTAGTTTTAGAAAACTCATTTGCAAATGTGATTTTAGAAGAGATAATATTTCTAGGGGTCTCCTGGCTCCCCCTCTTTCATTATTATTTTTCTTAGTAACTGGACCTACACTGAGACCTATATTGCCAAATAAATCTGAGAAAAAAAGCAATCAGCAAAAATACTCTACTAAATGTGCTATATATTTAGAAGCTTTACAGTTCCAGGTCAGTGGTTCTTAATATGTGGTCCTTAATCAACAGCATCAGCATCATCTGGGAATTTGTTAAAAATGTAATTTCTTGGGGCATACCTTAGATTTACTGAAACAGAAACTCTGATGGAGGATCCCTGAGATATAATTTCAGAGGTCCTCCAGGTGACTCTGATGTCTGCTTACATTCAACAACCACTGTTCTGGGCTTTGGCCAGGGAGTTGACTGCCAGCGCCAAGCAGGGTATTTATCTGAAAGTGAAAGTGGATTTAGGAGTAACGAAGGATACATGGTTATTTAGTATTTACTGTTTATGTGACCCTGGGCAAGCTACTAAATTTTCATATTTAAGTTTTCTCATCTGTTAAGGGGGGATATTAACAGTATGTGATTCAAATGATACTTTGTGTGAAAACATAAAATTATGCATTAGTATGAATATAGTATTAATTATTATAGTATTGACAAAAACTAACAATTTATAGAAGGATGCCAGGTTGGGATGCTAGGAAAGGGCATCAATTAATATTATCTGTGGGTATCCAATTGAAAAGACCAGGTGAGAAATTTCTTTAAGAGTGTAATGCCAGAATACATGTATACATATGTAACAAACCTGCACGTTATGCACATGTACCCTAGAACTTAAAGTATAAAAAAAAAAAAAAAAAAGAGTGTAATGCCAGAATAAATGTCTTAGAGCTCAAGAAAAAGGTATCCTTGTTCATTTTTATTAATGAGAATTATAATTTATCATGTTATTTTTGCTTTGGCTGCTAAGATTCTCGAGGCTGAATTTGACACTCAGTCATATTAATTTTGTAAGTCTTCTTGTATATTTACCTGCTCCTTTCCTTGGTTCTTTTCATCCTTTTTCTTTAAAAAAAAATTACCTTATGAGTCCTTAAAAACAAGCTCCTCATACTTTTTTTGTCTTAGTAAAAAATAAAATTGAGCAAGAAAAAATCTAGACATATCATTTGATTGAGTAAAATAACTCTGCTTAAGAATACTAGAAAAGTTTCCATTTGCACTGAAGGAATGTCTTTGTGTCATCTCTGTGGTCATCAGCTTCTCATTCTCCACCTCTCTTTTGTCTAATGAAAAATGCTTCTCTAGTACCACAGAGTAGTGAAGAAAAGCACTAGACAATATTCAGGAAAACCAAAAATCAGCCTCTGCCACCTTGGACGTGTTGCTAAATGTCTTATGTTCAGATCCCTCACGATGGACTGTGAAAGTGTATATAAAAATGCTTGGTAAACAACAAAGCACTAGGCAAGTTAAAGCTGATGTATACAAAAGTTTGGTTGCCTAGATGTTATCTGTTGAAAAAATGCGTAAATGAATTCTCAGTCTACCTTCTCGTTTTCTTTCTTATGTTGTGTATGACTCTACTGGCTTTCAAAATACCCTCTAGGGCAATATTTTAATAAATCAAATTCATGTTGTCATTACAAACATGGTGTCATTTTATGTAAGTATCACCTTACCTGGAAATGTGTTACTTTTAAACACCTTATGCAAATGTAACTGTTTTATGTATCCATTACTGAGTCACTAGATGTCACTCAATGGCCCACACTTGTTTTTATTTTCTTCAATTGGGGATATGACAGTTTTGTCAATATGATGAGATTGTGTTGACTTAAAATTTGTCACTTAGTTTTTGAATCAGGACTAATAGCATGGTATACTATTCATGAAATTCGAGGATGCATTTCAGAAGGGTTTTGTTTTGTTTTACCCAAATGCCATCTTTCGTCCAACAGAAAATTGCCTCAAGAAAATCTTCAAAACTGAGAAAATAGGATAGGGTAGGGTCGACATATGTATCAGCAGAAAAATTAATTACAAATATGTTTATTTTGCATTTTATTGTCAATTATACAATCAAGTAGTTTGGAAACCATACCAAATAAAGTTTAAATGAAATAAGCTGATCCTAATTATAAAGAGATAAGGACAGTAATAATTATTTTGCAGTATTACCAGGCACTGTATGAAATGCTTTTGTGTATTGAGTCATGTAATTAGCCACAGAATAACATCATACAGGTTATCCCAATTTGATAATTACTGTTATCCCTATTTTACAAAGGAAGATCTGAGACTTGAGGAGTTACATAAATTGCTCAAGCCTCATAGTAGTAGATTGTCAGCTAAATTATGAACCCAGATTCTCTGCCTTCAGAACCTGTGTTCATAACCATTGACTACCCTGAAGGTTATTGTATACTATTTTAACTGGTTGGATAACAATAGATGTATCAGAAAATGAAATTAACTCCCCTCAGATAACAACTACCAAAAAAGTAACATCCTAAAAATGAAAAATGTTCTCCAAACTCAAACCAAGTAACAAACATTATTGCTATTGGTATATGTATTGTTAATGTTTGTCATATTCATTATATATTATGCCTTAAAATAGTACTGCTACACCATTTAAAAGACTTTGGCAGGAAAAATCTGATGGCATTAATTCTGTGCAACCATAAAAAGAATATTTGCTAAATGCCAGCAAATGAGGTGGTAATAACTTCAGACTATTTTGCTCAGCAGGGAGAGACTCAGCGGGGCGGGGTGGTGCAGGGGGGGTGGGTAGAGGGGTTGGCTAGGGGCGGGGGTGGGCGAAGATCTGCTTTCAAATCTCTTAATTTTGCAATTGAAAACAATGATATAAGGTTCAGGTGTGCCTTGTGAACCATTTAAATTGAGGATGTATTAACATGTGAAATAAGGTGTATCAATTTTACAAAAATGATATATTTTTGAAATGTAGTATTCAGACTCCATAGCGTGACTGCCAGTGTTTCTGAAACTGCGAGATGGGAGAGCGCTAGCACTCCTTCCCACACACCTGTGTTTACATTGAGGCCTTGGCAGCACTGACCCGCGGCCATCCTTCACTCGCAGCTTTCGGTTTGCTTTCAGCCATGGCAAGCCACACTGCCCCTGCACTTTCACTAGCTAGCACTGTTAGAATATTGACTTAGGAGTCCAAAGCTTGGAATTTAATAGAAATCGGTTTGTTGAATCTCACTCATTTTAGAATGTTACACAGATATTTCCTTCGATCCTCAACTAGAATTGATTATGTCTTGTAAATACTGTTAACTTTTAGAAAGGGAGCAGGAGAGGGAGTTGTTTTCATGTAACTTTTGCTTCTATACAGACTTAAGGTATTTCCCCCCATTTGTGTCTCTTGGAAGGAGGGATTACAGACTTAAAATGAGTAAGCTATTTAGTAAAGTAGATAGTAAGCGGGGAGGAGAGTAATGGTTTTTCGAGGCTTCTTAGGCTTCAGGTACATGTATTAGAGTGAAAGATCTCTATAATATAACACATTTGCGATGGCAGTTAATGTTTTGGGATGCTACCTTTTTAATAAAAACTTTGATGCATAAGTAATCATTTCCCCCCCCTCCCCCAAAAAGCTATGCTATTGCTGTCAGAACCCAATGCATGTAAGGGGACTGCATTGGCCTCTTGATTTCTATATTCTGGTATAGTGAGTGTGAATGAGGTGATGCCATGCTGGGTCCCTATTGACTTCAATAGGGATAACACCATGTTTGTGAGGACCAAGAAGAGACCCACAGCCAGTGAATGAGACATAGGATTTATTGAGGGAACTTACACAGTCCAGTGGCAGGAGGCTGGACAGGAGAACCATAACCACTTATTGAAAGCATGCAGTTTATATAGCATTTTCACTTAGTACCCTCCCTCTAGCAATGTCCACCTGGTAACCTGCATTTAACCCAAAAGAAAGGAGAGCCTCAATTCCCTGTATGTCCCATGTTCCACAGGATGGGGTAATTCAGATGTTCCTCATAGATAATCATGAATCTCCAGGTTAGCTACTCCTGGATTCCTTAGCGCAGAACTCTGAACACACATTCTTCTTCTTAAGTTATAGCCTAGAGATGGATCTGCCATACAGCTGATTAATTGGTACTCAATTCATCGAATCATGATGAAAATGATTACAGGCTCTTTAGTAGGGGCTTTGTGACAGATGCATTGGTGAAGAAGATAATCAGCTCCTTCCCTCAAGGGGCTTAAGATTTCTTAGGGGTTATAGACAAGCAAGTAAATCATTACAATGTCAATGTTACATAAACAGAAGAAAGGAAATTCAGAGTGCCCTGGGAACTCAGAGGAGGCACCCCAACTCAGGTGTTGTGGGGCCAGGAAAGCCTGCATAGAGGGAGATACAGCCAAGCTGAGACCTTACAGATGAGTAGGGATCAGTCAGGCGAGCATCAGAGAAAAGAATATCCTAGGCACAAGAGTATGTGTGAATTCCCAAAGCCAATAACTTATTTCTTCAGGACAAATTAAGTAAAATAAGTTCAAGGGCAAGTATCGTTATTCCTTCCCAAGTGGTTCTGAAGTTTAATTTTAACTTTTATAGCTTTTTATCTGTTTAAATGGTCTCCTGCTTAAAAAAAAAAATGTGTAAACTTTTTAGTGAGATGAGCTCTCCCTCATGAAGTATGTCTTTTATTTACAGATTTTGTGCCCTTTCTGTGTAAAATAGGAAGAGCCCAGCCTTATTAAAAAAATAGATTTTTTTTTGAGACAGGATCTCACCTTGTTGCCCAAGCTGGAGTACAGTGGTGCGATCACAGCTCACTACAGCCTCAACCTTCCAAGCGCAAGCCTTCCTCCCACCTCAGCTTCTTGATTAGCTGCAACTACAGGCGTGCACCACCACACCTGGCTAATTGTTATCTTTTTTTTTTTTTTTTTTAACTTTTTGTAGAGGCAGGCTCTCACTATGTTTTCTAGGCTGGTCTCAAACTCCTGGGCTCAAGCAATCCTCCCACCTTGACCTCCCAAAGTGTTGGGATTACAGGCATGAGCCACCACTGATTATAACTACATTGAAACAAATATCTTTTGGCTATCTAAAAATTTGTACTATTAAAAACTTTTACTGTCACATAATTCTTTTTGGTATTTAAAATATATTTTGACTACTTAAAAATGATGATTTTAAAATTGAAGTTTAAATCAATTTAATTATTTCATGTTAGGTTTATGTCTCAAGGTCCTCCAATATTATATTAGCATCTTCATTATACGGAGGAATATGTTAAGTAATGAGAATAAGAAAAATAATGTTTGCATTTGGACACTTATATTTGAACAAAATTTTATCTAATAAATGTGATCTTATGTATACTTTTAGCCTATTTAATTATGAATCTTTTTAAAGGACTAAGAAGTTGGATTACTGACATCACAAATAGTATTTCTTATTTTAAAAATGGAAATAAAGTAATTTATAATTGGATCTGGCTTTTCTGCCTGAAATTTTTCTGGATGGGACAATATATTTAAAGACAGTTTCTGAACATTTAAACGTAAATAATGTATTAAATGACTGCCATGTTCATCTATCAAAAACAAACCATCTGAGATAAATTCATTTATATTTGAAAATTTTAAAATGTCCAAAAATTCATTTGAACATTAGTATTCCCCATCCCACCGACGTGGAACTTTAAGGCGATTTTCCACATCTCACCGTTCAGGTACTATGATAAACCATTTAAGTAAGTATGGTTTTATATCATATAATAGAATGTGGGGGATGGGTAAGGTTAGAAATATTTTGGGCAAAGAAGAATACAATTGAGTTGTATAAATCCGAAGTTGAAATTCAGTGTTTTACAGTAATACAAATAATGAAAATGTAAAGAACATATTTATACATTGACTATCAATTTATTCAACAATATTTGTTGATGAAAGTATTCTAGGTTCTGGGAATACGGTAGTGAGAAAGACATGGTACCTGTGTTCTTGGGGCTTATATTCTAGTGAGGAAGACAGATCATAAACAAGTAATGATATCAATTCCAAATGTAATCTCAAGTAATAATTGGTACTATGAAGAAAATGAAGCCAAAAAAGGTGACTGGGTGATGTGAGGTGAAGGACATTATTTTATACAGTGTATTTAGGGAAAGCCCCAGCAGAGGTTTGCCAGCTGAGAGAGTGAGCCCTGCAAAGATTCAGGAATATCCAGACAGAGGAAATAATGACTTTGAAGGGGAGTAAGTGTGGCATGTTGGGGTAGTGAGAAGGCCATGTGGCTGGGGCAGAGGGAGAGGAGTGGAGGCCAGACCAATAGGCAGGTGCCAGTGTGGTATGGAAGTTGAAGGCCATGTAAAGATTTAGCTTAG
The DNA here is from genome assembly GCF_002776525.5 of Piliocolobus tephrosceles. Taxonomy (NCBI): domain Eukaryota; kingdom Metazoa; phylum Chordata; class Mammalia; order Primates; family Cercopithecidae; genus Piliocolobus; species Piliocolobus tephrosceles. The sequence goes on along the minus strand of NC_045436.1, from coordinate 108,948,023 downwards.
AATGTTTAAAATAGGGCAGTAGATATGAACACATTTGCATTTGAAAAGATCCCTCTGGCTGTAGTGCAACGTGCAGGTTATGGGGAGAAATAGAAGCAGGCAGACAAGTTAAGGGATACCGTAGTGCCCAGGCAAGAAATAGTAGCGGCTTGGTCCAGCGAGGTGGTGGAGGAAGTGGTTTGTGACAGGATGAGGAATGATTTCTTTGGAAATAGAGTGGCAGGGCATACTGATGGATTAGTTATGCAGAGTGAAAGAAAGAGAAGGATTAACTGAGACATCCAAGTTATTTTTGGCCTGAGCAACTGGGTAAATTGTAGTGTCATTAACTGACGCTGGAAGATGAGGACAGCTGAGAGAGGAACGGGCTCTTCTGGGGGCTTGGAGGGAGGGGATTAAGAATATCTTTTCTATATGTTAAAATTGAGATAGCTTATGTCATCTAAGTGAAGATGGTGGTCCACTGTTGACATCTGAGTTTGAAACTCAAGATAAAGTCAGGGTTAGAGTTGTACGTTCGGAAATAGATAAGCATCACAAATATTTGGTGTTTGAAACTAATTAAGAACCCCTAAGGAGAGAGGTTGGATTAGAGGGTGAAGAACAGAATCCTAGAATATTCCTAAATTTAGAGATCAGTTGAAGAGGATGATCTAGGAAAGGGACTGAGAAAAAGAGTCAATGAGGCTGAGTGAAAGCCAGGAGAATGTGACGGCCCAGATGCCAGTAAAGAACAATGTTGCTCAACTCTTAGTAGTTTCCAGTGAGGCCAAGTAGTCTATCCTTTTAATAAGTTGTATAAAACACGATTCACATGGTGCTGTCATAATGCTGTCTCTCCTGCAACTCTACAGCATCATTGGCAAGAGTTAAAAAGGAGTTCTTGAACTCTCCAAACTCAAGGAAAAATCTCCCTCACCCCTCACTCTCTTCTCTTCACCCGCCTTAACACTCACAGCTTCACTATCACCCCCAGCCTTGACAGTGTTGGGAGGGAAACTTGTTCTCTTCCGACTTGGATCCACTATTTGGGACCTACAAATTAACTGACACTAGACAGATTAACAGGAGAAAAGACAAGGTTAATCTGTGTGTGCACAGTATACACACGGGAATACTTAGTGATGACTAACTCACTGGATGGCCAGAGGTTATATGCCAAATTCAACAGTGGCAGCAGTGGGGAGAGACTTCAGGCTTCAGTGGGAAGGTATGGAAGGTTCATTTGGACTTTTTGATACTAATAGAAATAGGCAGTCCATCTCGATGGCAGCAGAATTCCAGGGAAGCTTCCTGGGAGAGGAGTTAATGGCTGCTGCATTTTCTGGAGGGCTGTTTTAGAAAGGTTCAGATAAGATTTCTTTCTGCATCTTCTTTGGCTCAGATGTTTACACTTTATAATAATTTTTATACCAACTCTAGGGGTCTGAATGGCTCCCCGTGATTAATCTCATTGTGTTCTTCATCATTATTTGTGTCAATAACACAGAAACTCAGCATTTCCAGGGTTTTTATCCCCTGGAATTTCATTCCATTCGTGCATCTCCTTTTGTAACTGTATCTCCAATCCAATTTCTGGATCCCCTCCACTGTGGTCTCTGGAGCTCTATTCTGGTTACCCCTTCACTGTCAGATGGCTCTTCCTTAAGGATACTGTCTCCCCAGTATGATGGTGGATTTTACACTTTCTTTACACAGTGAAAGAAATGCCTGCTTTTCTCAGGCATTTTGTGTGTGTGTGTGCGTGTGTATGTGCGTGTGTGTGTGTGTGTCTTCCCCAACTTTCCTCCCAGCTTTGAAAAATCATGTCTTTAGACTGTATCTTCTACCATCTCTGCTTTTTTTTGTTGTTGTTGTTTTGTTTGTTTGTTTCTTTGTGAGAGAGAGCCTCATTCTGTTGCCTAGCAGGTTAGAGTGAGGAGGTGCAATCACAGCTTGCTGCAGCCTTGCAGCCTCCATCTCCTAAGCTCAAGCAATTCTCCCACCTCAACCCCCAAGTAGCTGGGACTACAGGCACGTGCCGCTGTGCCCAGCTAACTTTTGTATTTTTTAGAGACAGGGTTTCTGTATGTTGACTAGGCTGGTCTTGAACTCCTGAGCTCAAACAATTTGCCCACCTCAGGCTCCCTAGTGTTGGGATTACTGGCATGAGCCACCACATCCAATTCCACCTCTGCTTCTTGATGTTATCTGTAGGCTCCTTTGCTTTCTGTCACTCTCTTTATCTCTATGCCTGTCACAACTCTTGGTGATTCAGTATTCTTGGATATAAGCTTTCCATTTAGGCCACTCAGGCTTTGGCCCTCCTTTCTTTCATTGAGCTTTTTCACCACCACGCACATCCATCTTATCACATGATCACCCCTTAGATCTTGAATTACTAATATCTGTAAGCCTTCTGTAATCTCAACTTCAAGCATTCTACTTTCTCACCACTAATACTAAACTTTCCATAATTCTCCCCTTAGTTCTCTAGATTTATTTGTTGACTCCATGAGACCTAGCACCTACTGTTCCTACTACCTTTTAAAACTCTCTCATAGTCTCCATTCTCCCATTTGTCTCCCCTACTTAGTTTAGATTCTATGGTCCATCGTTATAATTGCTCCCTGGCAGACATTATCAACTCACGTGCTCCTATATTTTGCTTTATTATTGTTGCCTGGAAAACCCCAGCTCTTTTCTCCCTCCACACCTATGCTTACAGAGCTGAAAATGGCTAGAGAAAAACCTGCAAATGGAACTGGTCTCACTTTGAATTCATGCTTTGAATTCATGATCACTAACCAGTATGCACCTTCATGATCCTGCAATCCTATTTCATTTCCCTGGAGCAGTTATTTACTCTCCCACTGTCCTAAACTCAACCATTATTGCTCATTTACTCCCCACAAAAATTTTCAAAATCTATCTCCTTCCTCATATATTATTTAAATTTACATATAGTATTTTTGCCACAATTTAAATTGTGATAAAGGATGTCGTACCTGGTGTATTGTATGCGAACTTTTAACATGTATCCAGTGGAGGCTAAAATACCACAGATGATGTCCACTATTTTCCATATAGAAACACAGAAAAGCTCCTCTGTAACTGTTGAAGCTGTTCATCATGCATGTTTCTTCTTGACTCTACTTCCATTCCACTTACCCCATGGAATTTTCTTTTATAATATAATTTTTTTTGTTTGATAGCCTGTTATCATACTTATATATAACAAAAGACATATAAATTGAAATTAAAAAATTCTTTTTTGTTTTGTGAGCAAAGGCCTCTAGCAGTTAAAGCAGTTAATGAATTATCATTATAGTTATTTTTAATTAGCAATTTGTCAAATGTCTGTTACACATTTTTAAAAACAATATTAAGCCTAAATTAAAGAAAAAATTACAGAAAATTCAAAATCAAAAAGGGCCTGACGTAATTTTTCAGTTCTAATAAATATGTATACCCAGTGAAACCATTTTGTTTCTGCACATAAATGGTAGCTGGGTATGAGTTGATTCTATTTCCTTACATATTTCTTATGGGAAAATTTGACTCTTTGTCTTAATAAAAAAATAAAATTTAAAGTACTTTGCTTTGAAAGACATTGTTATAGTGGAGTTTTTTTTTTTTTTTTTTTAAAGTCATATTTGGAGTGGGGAGGGAGGTGGTGTTCAAATGACAGGTTTGCATAAATTTTAAATAATTTTATCTTAACAAAGGAATGTGAAGCAATCTCAGACAAGTCTAAATGTTTAAAGGAACTTCTGACAGATGGGGTATACTACATTGATTAGACTGATAGGCCTAGTGTTGAGTATCACAATTCAAGATGATTACAGTTACGTTTTAAAAGATTAGTTCCATAAGAATTATCACATAGGTATAAATTGTGATTTATATAAAAATAATAGTAGGGCTTTGGTCTATTTATTCTAGCAAAGTGAAACCTAAGAGATGATATAACTATTTTACAATGCCAAGCACAATATCTTAGTGAATATTACCGCACTGCAGTTGGATTATATAAAAGTTGAAGTTAAGGTTGCTAGTTTACCATATCCTCTATTAAAAAGAAAACAATAATAATGAGACATAGGGACTTAAAATACAAAAATATGGATTGAAGATTTTTGAAAACAATTAAGAATTAGAAATGAAGTTTACAAAGAAAATTTGGAGGTATCTCTTTCATCCCAAGGCTTTTAAAGTATTTTCTCCTTGAGATTTATAGCTTTTATGGCATATAAGGATTCCATAGTCAAATAGCTTTGGGAAATGATTGGTTAAAGACAATCAAACTGATTTCTTTATTGAAACATGCCAATATGCATACAAAAAGCAGGTAAAATACTTTTTATATTATGTGAATACACTGGAGAAAAACAGCAAATGTTTCTATTATTAATTTCAATTGTTAGGTAAAATGAGGACATATTTCTGGTCAAAAGTGCAAACATTTGCAACAGACTGATAATGAATTATTTGTAATGAAAACTGATCTGTTTCAAAGGAGAGAGAACATTGTGAAAAATCCATTAATTAGTTTCACACTAGATATTTAAGTTTTAAGTAATTATGTAAAATGCTTATTATAACATTATGCAGAGCTACATTACTTTTGTCCAATAAACTTATTTAATTCCATAAAGTTAGCCTAAATCTTGGAATTTTAGATAGAAAAATATCTTTATATTGGTCCTGAATTAAGTGGACACCTGGAACATTAACACATTTTGGGAAGTCTTAAGAGACCAAGTGACAAAAAGCTCACAGCCTATTACCATAAAGCTAAAACATATGTTCTGATTTACACACGCCAAGTGTCTGCTTATGGTTGTATTCAGGTTTAGTGTTTTTTTTTTTTTTTTAAATAGTTATATGCAGCTGTAGCAATTTAATGTGGGCCTGGGCAATACCTAGTTAATATATTCTTTTCCTTATGTACCAGTGCATTGAAAAAACAAATAAACAAACAAACAAACAAAACAAATTGATTTAAAAACCTTTTATTTTGTACTTTCTTCAAAAATTCTCCTTATGGATACTTTCTCATGGGTTACATAGTACTCCAAAGATTTTACATAAAAATGTTAGCTGGAAAATGTGAAGACACTGCTCGTTATTGTTTATGGTGTTAAAAGGTAAACTGAGGCATAATAAAAATTTTAAAGAGTATATTTGAGCAAATAGTGATTCATGAATCAGGTAGCCCCAAACCAGAAGTGATTCAGGAGCTCTGCAGAGGGTACACAAAGGTGGGGGGGTGCTTTTATGGAATGAACAAGTTCATATTTATTTATGAACAAATAAAATATTTGCTTGGTTACAGTTATACAGTTGTCTTATTTGGTCTATCCTGTTGGAAAGTCCCTAGTTATATAACTATGTTAGTTGACTACTTCTGATTGGTTGAGTTTAAATTCTGTTTTTCTCTAATTCAAGCATTTACAAGAAATGGTCCAAGTTAAGTTCCACTTAGGTTTGCAATTTAAGCAGGGTTAACCTTATTTTCAAGGCCTAATTAGTTTTGTCTGTTCAGAGATTTTTTAGGCCTAGTCTCCATTTTAGTTTACTCATAACAACTGGATAAACTGTTTCAAAAGATTATATACCCAGGATACTATCAAAATGAAGTTTCAATGTTAGTATGTGTTGAAAAATTCCTGAAGTTCTGGTACTTGATTTTTTTCTGATCATTTGCAATTTCACCCAGTCTACAAACAGTTTGCTATATAAAAACCTATTGCCCATAAAATATTTTAAAAATTATTCTGTATTAATTTAGCTCATAAATTAGCTAAATAATTAAGTGCTACCCTTGAAGAGTAACTAATATCCAAAAGGGTGTTCATTATTCCTGAAAAACTATCAAAGCTGTGTATTATTTTATATTCATATAATGTTTTATACCATTTCTCGCTGTAAGCCATTTAAGCAGAAATCACATCACATGTGGCAACCGGTCAAGCATAGTCATAGACACTTCTAAGAAGAGACAATATTATGTTGAAAAAAACTTAGTAGAGGCAGCCAACAAACTTTCTGTGGATTTTAGGTCTGAGCAGTAAAGGCCAATAGTTCAGATAAGGTACCAGTGCTCTACTGACAATGAGAATGCTGTTGTGAAGTTCATAGTTGGTCATTTCTGGGAATTTTTCATATGCCACAAAAACAAAATAATGTGCCAAAATTGTCAACCACTATCAATAAAATCTCCCTAAATGCATAGCAAATAATACAGTATTTTAAAATCTATTTATATTAGTGAGCTATTGATTTTTAAAATGAACAGAATTGAAACTCATTGCCATTTGTGGTACTGAGCCAAAGGTATACTTTTAAACTCTGTGGAAAGAGTAAATTCATCTATTTTACTGGCTTTTTAAAGCACATATGAAGTAATTTTGATAATGTGAAATTTTTTTCTTGCGAGAATTTGAATTAGTCATTGTAGCCACCAAATGCTGATAAAATTTTAAAACTAGAAGGGAACTTGGAGACCTAGTCTTTATTTCCTTATTTTACAGATTGAGGAAACCACGCATGACCCTGAGGGCCTAAAATTGACTAGTTTAAAAATTACATACTAATTAGAGGCAGAGCTGGGGCTAAAACTCAGCTATCCCTACTTCTAATCCTGAAAATAGAACATACATTGGAGCTGTTATATGTATTAATTATTACCAGTTAATATATGATGATAGTAGTGCTACCATATATTTTTTTCCCATTTATTCTGTCTAAGAATTTTCCAATGTGAGCCTGGTTTAAATTTAGGACCTGGTACATGGCTAATATTCAACATCAAATATTTAAGAGCTTTTGTCAAGTGAAGAGAGAATATTTTTGTGTTTTTGTATATATAGAAAATATGGAAATGCACATGATTTGTGTGATTATATGAGAAAGGATTACTATCTAAAACTGGATAGTAATATTAAAAGTGGAAGAGTCAGAAAATCTTGTAAAGTGGCTCCATAACTGCACAGGTGGCAATTCTATCTGGGAATATAGAATATAAGGAAAGATTTTATTACTTTTGAAATTCTTTTACCAGAAATGTATACTAGATCAATAAGAAAGTGCACATTAAACTTTTTACAGTAAAATCAGTACTGGCTCTAACTGCCTTTTCTCTTTTCTCTTTTCTCTAATGAACAGATATTAGAGGATGAGAAAAATTCAGAGTGAAATACTGTCACTTTTGTCTATCATTTATTTAATAACCTCACCCATAAAGTATTCTTTTTGGAAAGATTGAAATACCATTCAAGATTATAATTCTCCTAAGAAAGCTCTTAAGTTATCCAAGAAATGAAAACATTTTAGCACATAAACTTGATAAAAATATCTTGGCATGCAGGCTATAATAACTTATGCATTTTAGACATTGTTCAAGTTACAGCAATAAAAAACAAAGCAGTAGAGAATAGATGAAGGAAAACAGTCTTCTCTGGGCAGAAATTGGAGGAGGTAGCATTACTATATTGTTTTCAGTGATCGAATAGTATTAGCTGGCATTGGGTGTCTTACTATACTAAGAAAGGCATGATGCTTATGCTCTTACCTAATTTACCTTTGTCCTCACAACAATTCTGCAAAGCATTATTGTCCCCATTTCTTAGATAATTTCAAAAATATGCTCCATCCAGTAGACATTAAATACCGAAGCTAAAATTTGAATCAGATATCTTGCTGAATGCTAGGTCTCAGTGAATTGTAATGTTACCTCAACGTTTGTCTTTTCAATATATTTAGTAGTGTATATGTAAATTCCAAAGCAGGTGCTTTAAACAGAACTGAGATGTGGTAGACAGAACAATACTTTCCCTTCCCCAAGATGCTCATATCCTAATCCCTGGAACCTGTGATTATGTTACCTTACATATCAAAGAGGAACTAAGGTTGTAGATAGATTAAGGTTACTAGGCAGCTGGTCTTAAAGTAGGGGTAGTAGCTTGGATTACACAGGTGGGTTCAATGTAATCACAGAGTTCTTAAAGGTGGAGGAGGGAGGCAGAAGAAGAGGTCAGGGTGGTTTGATGTGAGAAGGATTCGACCTGCCATTGTTCGCTTTGAGGGCTGAAGGGAGCCACATACCACGGAATGCTGGTGACGTCTAGAAGGTAGAAAACGCAATTGATTTTCTCACAGAATCTTAACCTGTAGAACTACAAGAAATTTATGTTGCTTTACACCACTAAGTTTGTGGTAATTTATTATAATAGCAGGAGAAAACTTATAACACTAGATGTAATTTTATCATTCTCTTTCTTTCTAATTACATTTAACATGAATTGCATTGATGATTTCTTATTTTTCATTCTTATCATTGGATTATGATTAAAATATAAATCATCTTGTCATCATTCTCAATTTTGTTGTCTTTATAACCAATATATCCATAATCTTGTATAATGTGTGTTTAAAGCAAGAACAAAATATAAGTTATAACCAGAGGAAGTATGAGGTCTATATTTTTTTAATCTGAATGAAAATATTTAAGAAAAGTTCAGGACTTGATTGTAACAGCCAGTTCTAAAGAGTATACATCAAGTGTTGAAAATATTTTAAAAGTAATGTTCTTACAACTTTTTCCATGCCTTCTTCTTTTTGTTCCAAATGCATACCCTTGAGAATCAGAGACTCAGACCTTTCAATTTTTGTTGTTGTTAATTATTTAAGGAAATGTTGAATCTCTTGTGAAAACATTTTCTTTTACACTTAAATACTTAGAACACGTAAACTTTCGAATTGCTATTTTGTTCAGTGCCAATTGTAACATTTGAATTTTTAGCAGTAGTATTGAAAGCATTAATTTTTATAACTGTCTCAGAAGTTTATTTATAGTTACAAGGCATACTTGAATGAATTCTTAATGCAAAACATATAAAAAATAGTTTTATTTAAATACCAAAGAAGTATTAATATAGCATAGTGATTTTAAAAATAGTAGGTGATTTGCTTTTAGCTTGTGTTTGTTTACCTTATTATTTTCCTTTTTTCTCCTAAAGAGTTGGTGAAATAACCAGTGAGGCAATTATACCTATCGGCAGTATTTACAGGAAGTTAGTATGGAATGATACTTGATTAACCAATAGTATATTGCAAGTACTTTTAATATTATTTTTCTGGCCTTGAATTAACATATAATTTTTAAAAATTATTTTATTTCATGAATAAAGATTTTCTGGAAGATTTTTGGAACATTTTCCTGATGACAAAAAAAATAAAATAAAATAAAATATTTTCCCCATATACTTGTATAACCTGTAGGTTAGCAATTTAAAAGTGCTGACTTTACATTCCCTAATTAACTTCTATAAAAGAAAATGAAATGTTTAATGACCTATTGCTATATCTTATCGATCCTTTGCAGAGATTATTCCTTACTCCTTAACAAACTTTGTCTACTAAATATTGTTAACTTCAGTTTCTCTGTGACTATAATGCCATAATACAATGAATAGTTGAATAGATCATATATAAGCATTGATTTCTTTGTACTAAAAACATCTAAATCATATTCAGTAAAGTTAACTGTTCAGATGCATTGTTGTATTGAAAATATATTTTATAAATGTAAGCTAAGAATAGTGCATTTATCTTATTGGCATAAATGAATATGGCAGAAATTGTTTCATTATAGAAAATTTTAAATAAGAACTTAGTACAGATGTCGGCATCTACTAACACAGACACTTTTTAATTTTTCTATAGCTGTGATAGAGGAAAAGAAATATTTTTCATGTATGTCCTATGTGAACTATGTATTTCAGGGTAGAAATGGCCCCAGATGATAGAACATCCCTTACAGAAAAACCTTAGCTATAAAATATGGAAGGAATGACAGCATTAGCAAATTACATTTTGAAATTCTATTGAATAATTGAATAAGTCATTAGGATCAATGAATGTTAAGGCCATTAAGAGAAAGACTGGTAAGAAACTATATAATGGAAGGATCAGGCTTTCCTCAGCTAGGCTTAGCGTCACTACATGGAGACAGCTAGGCATTATGTGTCTCCTGATACGATGCTTTATGTATTTCACCACACCGCCAATGAAGTATTTTTACTAAGAAGCTGAACCTGACCCTAGCAGAGCCTTTAGCTCTAACTACAATTTTCATTCTATATATGTATATATACATATGTATATAAAATATATATGAAATGTTTTATATGTTTATATGTAAAACAAATTGACCTATAAAAGAAGAAGCAATCAGAAAAATTCAGAATGTGAAGTATTCTCAGGACAACCAACCCAATTTTTCTAAGTCCATGGTTTGCATAAGTGACTGGGTGGATGGGAAGGGGGATTCTTCTTGACTAAAAGAGAATTCTAGAAATGAAAATACATGTGTGGACTTTGTTATGATGCCAACTTTAATACATCAACCATAAAAAGCCATTTCTGAAGATAATTGGGAGAAATTTGAATAACATTTGATATTAAATAATACTAATGGAATGTTACTAATTTTCTTAGGTGTGTTAATTGTAATTATGTAACAAAATGTATTTTTGTCATACTATATAAATGTTTAAAGGAAAGATGGCATTATTTGTAGGATTTGCTTTAATAGAGAGCGAAAGAGAAAAAAGAAAGAAAAAAGGATAGATGAAACAAATATGTCAATGTTAACTAAAAACATTTAAATCTTTGTCCTAATATATTTTAATGCATCAAAATTATGCATTTTCCCATATATAGTAAAGGCCCTTTTAATTTCATTCTTTATAATGCATTTTTTGCTCTCTGCTACAATGCCTTAGACACTAATACTCTAGATTTAATTTTCATTATGAAGCATTATAGCCCATGTAATTTAAACCTAGTCACTAAATTCAATTTTACTTTTTACTATGTATTTTTTTAGAGATGGGATTTGGCTGTGTTGCTTAGGCTGGACTCAAACTCCTGGGCTCAAGTGATTCTCCCTCCTCAGCCTCCCAAGTAGCTGGGTGTACAGGAACATGCCATCACACCCAGCTGAAATTCTAACCTAGTCACATTAATTGCTATTCAGTTCTACTTGCTTGGTCTTAAGTAATATTTGGTTACTTGGTGTCTACAAGTTTATTAGTGGAAATGGAGACAATGTGTGAAGCTGCATTTCTGGAAAGGCACTAAGTGCCTCTCACTACTCTTGTTTTCTAGAGGAAGCCTTCAAATGCCAGTGGTTTCTACACCCAGGGCTGCCTGCCTAGGGGTCAAATTCTAGCTGTGTTTTCTGAAACATGCTTCTGAGAGGCAAATTCCAAAAAGTGGGGGTTCTACTTAGCCCTTGCTCACCAAACCCAGGATACAGAGAAGTTCTTGTTCAGGTTTGGCTGCTAAAGGAAAAAGTCCTAGCCGTAATATTGAGTTTTAGGGTTTTTAGGATCTCTAGGTGACTTGTCTTTGGTTGCCAGAAAAATAGCCCAAACATTCTTCTCTTGGGGAAAAAGACATTAATTTGATTGATCTGTGAGGATGCAATGCAGTAAGAAAGCAAAATGTGCCTTTTCTCACTCCGTTAGGGTTCTTGTGCTTTCTAGAGACAAATATCCCAGGCCTCAGCACTGTGTATCTCTGTCAGCACACCCTACCTGACAGTTGACTACATTTTGGCTACCAGAGGGCATATATATGACCAATGCCTCTGCCTGGGTAGCCCTAAAAGTTTTTTGAGTCTCAGTTTCTATAGCCTCTGTAGGCGGCAGCTTTGATTCGCAGATCCATTAAAAAAAACCCACATTAGTTGTGTTTGGGTTTCTACACAATGTCCCAGGGTAGCTGGGAGATTAAATGTCAGTAATGCACAGTGGTGTGGCTCAAAGTGGGAGAAGACTTTTTGTGCTTGGAGCCAGCCAGCTTCTCTGAGAGTAGTGCTTGAGTTCACATTATCTGGGTTCACAACCTCTTCAACTCCTGGAGACCACTGTGAATTTAGTTAGAATCGAGGCCTATATGTTATATTTAAAATACCTTAACAGTGAAGTAAAATTGATTCAACTCCTTTAACCTTTCCAGAAACTTGCATAAAATAACTCAACTCCCTTTAACAAGAATTTCTATGGGACAATTTTATATACACAGTTTCTAATGAGAACTCCCGTTAAGTCTTTGAAATTGCTTTTCTTAATTTACTGGTGAATGTAAAATGCAAAATGGTCTTACTCTCCAAGTATGTAACATTATATCACTTCTCAGCAGGTATTTTAATTCTTAAAAATAATGTTATCTGTGGGATTTTAATTTACAGAGGCTACCAGTTTTCACTACTAGGCAAGACTGAGGAGAAGATCATCAATCTCTTTCTAGTATGTTGTGCCATAGTTTTTGTTAGACTCTCCACAAAGGCAACTTGGGGAGAAAGAGGAAAGGGATGGATGTCCATTCACAATGTTCTCCTTAAGTTACTTCCTTGGAGTCTAGAAGGCAGAGAGGGGTCTGATTTAGCCCTCTTCAGCTAAGCAGTTTGGTTATTAACATTAGCAAGGATGATTCAAGAGGTTTAGGGAGATCAAGCTGTGTGTGCACCACAGGGATGAAAAAAGAGGGATAAGTATGGAAGCTCAGTGGATTGACTATGAATTTCTCTGTTTTGTTCATAGTCAATATTCATATGTTTTTCCTAAATTGCAACTATTAAGACTCTAAGTTATTACATATTTAGGCCTAAAATGACTTACATTAACAGAAGGGAGATGGCCAGCAAAGAGTCATATGTTCATGATTCAGTATTTCTCTCACATTGTTCTGCTAATTAGTCATCTATAGGAATATGTGATAGATGGAAAAGTAATGATGATTCAGTACTCTGTTTTCTATATTTATAATAGAAAATGGTATAACATATAGCACCTCCAAATTCTTATGCATGCTAATTTTTAAAACATCATGACCACCAAAAGGCTTGATACCAAAAGTTAATAATCTTGGACAAAATACTAATAAGTAAAATGTAGAGTAATGATTTTGGGCAGAGTACGATTGCCTATTGGTATAAAAATTAATCTGTGAAGAGATCTCTAGGAATGTTAAAATACATTAAGCTTTCATACGTTTAAGTAGTAAAATGGACACAAACACAACAGCCCCCCCAACAGAAGTAATGCAAGAGAATGGGGTATGGAGGAATTCTCAGAGGTTTTGGAAATACACAAAGATTCCAATTAAGAGTCCTGAAATATTGTCTCAGGTGAGACTGAATTGTGATTGCAACTGAGAAATTTTAGGCATCATCAACTTAATTTATTCATTAGTGATTAGTGAATATTTCATACTATGTGTCAGCCTCTGTAATCAGTAAAGAAGAAAACAACAAACAAAATAGCATGGTATCCACTTTTATTTTTGAGATGGAGTCTCGCTCTGTCACCCAGGCTGGAGTGCAGTGACATGATCTCAGCTCACTGCAAGCTTCCCCTCCCGGGTTCACGCCATTCTCCTGCCTTAGCCTCCCGAGTAGCTGGGACTACAGGCACCCACCACCACACCTGGCTACTTTTTTTTTTTTTTTTTTGTATTTTTAGTAGAGACGGGGTTTTACTGTGTTAGCCAGGATGGTCTCAATCTCCTGACCACGTGATCCAACCGCCTCGGCCTCCCAAAGTGCTGGGATTACAGGTGTGAGCCACCACACCCAGCCAGTAACCACTCCAAACTGAATATGTTATATCTTCTCCAAAAGAAGAACTCTATTGAAAGAATGATGGTTCAGCATGGAATCTGGAGTTGGATGGCACAAAAATGTTTCTGTGTCTCCCAGCAGTATTCAGAGGAGTGGGTACTATAACACATGCTCTTTCTGGTGGCCTTCCTAGATGCTTCTGTATAAAAGATCTTCTGCCTGGATCCTTTGTACTAATTCACCTGTAGGGTTGTCTGAAACAAAAGAAATTACTCCATATTCCTTTTCCTTAAAGATAAATGAGATTATTTAGACTTAATAGAAAGGGTCAGCTGGAACCCAGGTTGTTGTGTCCTGTCTGAAATTTTTTTTTTTTCTACTTCTTGTGTTTTCTTCTTGAAGATGCATCTAGCAATGACTAGGTCTTTGCTAGTTGGACAATGTGGACCTTAATTTTCCAACAAGATGTCTCTGAAGGTATTTTTACTGTTATTTTTCAAACAATTTCATCTTGTGGTTTTGAATTGGGAGCTGCCGTTGAAATGGCTGCAGCTTCTCACTCATTGCCTGATCTTGGTAAGCCCTGAAGTTGGCAATTTTCTTTAATTGCCAACCAGGGAAGGAGGTGGTGGTGAATGTACCAGAAATTCCATTTACGGCAGCATGGAAATTCAGAGAGTTTGTTACTGAATGAAATTTTAACTTTGGTTAGGATCACAGAAGACAAGAGATAATATGGAAAACGACAAATGCAAGTTTAGAAAACAAACATAGCCCTTCCTCTACTTGGGCTACATCAAAGAGTGCCTAGGGAAAAAAGTGTGATGAGCCAAGGTTACATGTAATGATCCACTTTAATTCAGACAGCTGACCTCCTCATCTCTCGTGCAAAAATCAGAGTTCATTTCTCTGCCTCTGGTACCTACCTAACAGTGATAGGTTACTGCTTTTGTGTAATAAATTTTGAAATAAGTTTCTCTGACTATTGTACCATAGCACTTAAACTTACCAGTCTACCTGACACATACATATTGTTATGATCTAGCAGACTACTAATTATAATTTTGTTTTTGTTGACCATTAAGATTATTCGTCTACTTCTGTTAGAATCATGGCCATTGAAGCAACTTTCTGATTTTAAATTTGCGTCCTTCATAGAATTTCCTGTTTTGAAGAAACAAGGTGATTATTAGCTGATGCAAATTTACTGGTTTACTTGACAGTTATAACTCCCGTGTCAAATTAGGTATCTGGCTTACATTAGTCTCTTGGGGATTGGTTAGCAGACATTAGTATCTCCTGAGCCTGATCACCTGTGACAACCCACCTAAGAGACCAGCTAACTGCTTCAGACATTAATTGTCCTCCTAATTGTAACTTGACTTTATATTTATCAAAATCCATATTACCTCTTATATGTTATAAAATTCTAGTAAGAAAAACTTTCTTTTTAGATACCAATTCTCAAGTGGTTTTTAGACACTTCACATAGCTTGGCCTCTCTTCTCCATTTCTAGGTGCTGCTTTAGTGCAGTGATTTTTCAGTTATGCAGAATACTTTGAAAAAAATGTATGTCACCAAAAAATGCAAAATAATCAATTTAGTAATTTCAAGCTATTCTTTAAATAATACCTGCCTATGCTTGCCTCTCTTATTGATCCTCCTAACTTTCACAAATTACCACACACTTTTGACTTGATGTTTTCAACATCCATCCCATAGAATATGAGGTCTATGAGTACAGAAAGCTCCTCTGTCTTGTTCACTGTGAATCTCTCATACCAGAAGAGATTATAATCTGTCAGTGAATAAATGCTGAATTAATAGAGTTTACATCCTATTATTATTGTAGAAATAGTATAACTTACATATTCTTATAGAAATAGTATAACTTACATTCTTAACATTTACCAAGCTTTTATGGATATAATTTTTTTAACTTATATTTTAAATCACTTTACAAAACATATGTATTTGACATTTTAAAAATCTCAGTTTGAGGCCGGGTGTGATGGCTCACGCCTGTAATCCCAGCACTTTGGGAGACTGAGACGGGTGGATCACGAGGTCAGAAGATCGAGACCATCCTGGCTAACACGGTGAACCCCCGTCTCTACTAAAATACAAAAACTATCCGGGCGTGGTGGTGGGCACCTGTAATCCCAGCTACTCAGGAGGCTGAGGCAGGAGAATGATGTGAACCTGGGAAGAGGGGCGGAGCTTACAGTGAGCTGAGATCTGGCCACTGCACTCCAGCCTGGGCGACAGAGCGAGACTCCGTCTCAAAAAAAAAAAAAAAAAAAAAAAAAAATCTCAGTTTGAAATTCAATGCATTAAGTAGTGAATAAGTATGAGACGTAACCTATTGTAACAATTCAATAACTCAGTAAAATTTTTCTGCAGAAGGGATTACTGTCTTTTTCAAAGACATAATTCACCCTTAACTTTTTATTATATAAATTTTGATTTCTATAGTATTTCTCAGAACAGGTGTGTGTGTGTGTCTGTGTGTAATTAATCCATCTTATTTACCTCTTCATTTTTAGCAAAGACAAATAATTAGTTTCAACAGTGCTCAAGTCATTTGTCATTCTTGAAAAAAATTAATTTAACATTTTACATTTGCCAAAAGTAAAAATATTCTAACACAAAATACTTTGTTTAATATGTTTAAAATATAGATATCATTCAGCTTGAATCAAAATTATTTAACTGTAATAAAAATAACTAATATGCTTTTAGAAAAGACCCGCATTTTATATAATGATTATTTTACTAAGCAAGACTTTAAAAAAATTATAGGGATAGTTTTAGGGTTTAAAAATAGAATTAATAGAGATTAAACACCAGATTTTCTATAAGTTTTAAATGTTCATAAAATAAATGTAGTAAATTAAACTTAGAATTCTGAATCCCAGTTGATAAAAATACTTCAGCAATAGTGAGTTTTGATCAGGCTTTAAAAATTTCTTTTCTGGAAAACATGTAAGAGCAACATATATACATATATATCCAAATAAAATTGTCCACATTCATAAATAGGAATTAAGGATAATATAGCCATTTTCTTTCTCTATTTAAAGGATTTTTTTGTTGTATTCAAATAAACACAATATTACGCAGCTCATATATTTCTATAGTAACTTTGGGAAACTTTCTGTTCTCACCAAATTTTATAGGTTAATGTTGAGGACTAAACCCCGTTTTTTTTTTTTTTTTTTTTTTTTTTCTTGCCCAAATTCCTATCTAAGGGGTCTGGGGAGTTATGCCCTATAAATCATAAATTCTCATCAGATGGTTTTATTTAACCCTATATATCATGCTTTACTTTCCAACCTGACTCTGGCCATAACATTATGAGACAAAAAGGAGAGTCAAAATATTTTACCCCAAAACATGTTTCTTTGCCATATTTTGAAATGACCCTGCAAAGCTGTTCTTTGTGAGAGAAAATCTGCATCTGTAAAGAATCTCTATTAACATAGCTAGATCTTTTTCTTCCAGTCCATCCCAATCCTACAGAGATTAACTAAGATCTGAATAGGAAACTTTTGTCACCTATTGTCTTTAAGCACAGCCACTATAAGACTTCAAAAGAACTTTGGTCTCCACAATCTTTATCTTAACCTGAACATTCCCTTTTTGTCTATCCCAGGTCTTTAGACAAACTCAACCAGTTGTCAACCAGAAAATATTTAAATTCACCTATAACCTGGAAGCTTCCTGACTTTGAGTTGTTCCACCTTTCTGGACCAAACCAATGTATTTCTTAAATGTATTTGATTGATGTCTCATGCCTCTCTAAAGTGCATAAAACCAAGCTGTGCCCCAACTACCTTGGGCACATGTTCTCAGGACTGACTTCCTGAGGGCTATGTCATGGGCCATAGTCACTTATATTTGGCTCAGAATAAATGTCTTCAAATATTTTACAGATTTCGACTCTTTTCATCAACAATGTCTTTGTCAATGCAGTGTCAGAAAGAATTAATGATAGGAATGTTTGTGAGAGTAAATAAACATATGACAGCTCATCATGATAAGTTAGTGGTTTTGAGGATCCAGATAAAATAGATGGGACTATTCTACTTTTCAAAGCAGAGATTTTATGTAAGAGAAAATATAGGGACTTGGGAAGTATTTGTATAGAGTCAGAGAAATGCAACTTGGTATAGTATGATACCTAGTTTTTTAATAACACTAGAATTTTCAAGACACATTTTCATGCATCTAAAATGTCTGTTTAAAACACAGGTTTTATTATTATTAAGGTATGGTGAGGCCAACAGATCACGAGACAATCACCATTGAAAAGATAATTTGTTCCTTACAGTTCCTAGGAGGAAGGGTTTTCTCCTGGGCAAAGGCCTTTATTATGGTTTCTACAGGAAAGGCAAAGCAAGTCTGAGTAAGCAGGTTTAGGATTGGCTACTTTGAGTAATTTCAGCAGGCCCTGGGGTGATGGAGACTGCGGGATGGTGGCCTGGAGTGTGAGAGCTCAGTGAGAGCCTGGAAAAGGAGGCTGTTAGGAGGGTTGTGGCCTTTTAGTGGCTTGGTTTGCATATACCAGGTACACAGTCAGGTGAGTTATCTCGTATCTCCAGGAAGGGGTTAGCCCTAGGAGGGGCAGCCTCTGTAGAGTCAACAAGACTCCAGACATTGAAGCATCGGAACAAAAAGAAATGCTTGACACAGTCTTTTGCTAATCATTAAGGTGAGTATAATATAGTTTTCCTCTTTAACTGCACATATTATGCATTCCCATTGTTTATAAATAAAGTTTCAGTGCTGCAAAAGAAATAGCACTCGAATGTAGAAATTTTCTTTTTAATTATCACCAAGGCAAGGTACTTCTATAGAAAGGTGTGCTCTCACCAATGGAGCAATGGTGGGTGTGCGTTTGGACAAGGGAGGGGAAGTGGTTCTTATCCTGATGTACGTGGCTCCTGCTGCTGTGCCACTCCCCTATTGGCTAGGATTAGACTGCACAGGCTAAACTAATCCCAACTGGCTAATATAAAGAGGATGACAGGGGTGAATGCTTTGGTGGCAGTCAGGGCAGAGCAGGTAGCAGATAATCAGAATGAGTTACAGTGGAGCAGGTGATCAGAATGAATTAGGGTGGAGCAGGTGATCAGAATGAGTCAGGGTGGAGCAGGTGATCGGAATGAGTCAGGGTGGAGCAGGTGATCAGAGTGTTATTTCCAAGATACAATGAGGGTATAAACATTGGGTAAACATTCCCATTCCAAAAGGGAGAAATCAGCCAAAAGAGAGGGACACAGGCCCCACAAAAGTTCAAATTCTAGCAGGTCAGTCATTACATCTTAAATCTCTGAAGTCAAAGTAATTATGGTAATGAAGGGTCTTGAAGAGTCTTACTTCCAGTATCTGAATTTAATTCCAGCACTTTCTCCAACACAGACTAAGAAAGATGTATAACCATTTCACTACATATGTTTTAAAAGAAATCACAGTTCATATGTTAAGTTTTATTTCATTTTGTTAAGGCATATATAGACAGCCTAAATTTTGTGGATTTGGTGTTTCTCCACAATGATAAAATGTGGTATTAACTTACATTTTATGATGAAGGTATCAAGAAGAAAGAGAAGGAGAAAAACTATTGAATTTGGTTGAAACTCTAATTTCCTTCCTGAAATGTATACTTATATAGCATACTTTCCTACCAAAAGAGGATATGTAGCAAGAACAAATTTTGCCTATGTATTTATATGATTTCCTAAAATTTTATTTTAAAGAAACATTCAGACATTTAGCAGCCAATTCTTGGTTTCTGTAAAATTATTAATATAGGTAAAAAAAGAATGATATGTACCCATTTTCCTTCATTTAGAAAAAGGTTTTTAAAATTTTCTACTTAATTAATTTTACAATTCATATCAAATTTTTATTTTGATAAGTTTATCGGCAGGTGCAGTGGTTCACACCTATGATCTCACCGTGTTGGGACACTGAGGCAGGAAAACAGCTTGAGGCCAGGAATTTGAGATCAGCCTGGACAACATAGACCCTATCTCTATAAAAATGTGTTTAAAAAAATTAGCCAGGTGTATTAGGCTATTCTCACATTGGTATAAAGAAATACCTGAGATGGGGCAATTTATAAAGCAAAGAGGCTTAATTGGCTTATGGTTCTGCAGGCTGTACAAAGAAGCATGATACTAGCACCTGCTCAGCTTCTGAAGAGGCCTCAGGAAACGTAAAACCTACCATTGCTCATGACCTTCTGGCAACCCAAATAAGCAGTGGCCAAAGGTGTACCTGGGCCCTTTTGAGCCAGGGCTAGAGCTGGAACAGCAGCATGAATGGAACAGTGTCCCAAGAATGTGCAGAGCAGTGGGCCCTGGGCTTGACCCAGGAAACCATGCTGTCCTCTCAGGCCTCAAGGCCTATGATGGGGGACTGCCTCTTAGATCTCTGAAGTGCCTTCATGTCCTTTTCCCCATTGCCTTGCCTATTAGCACTTGCCTTATTTTAGTTATGCAAGTTTCTCTAGCAAGTGGTGGCTGCATATCCTGCTTGAATTCCTCTCCCCAGAAAGTTGTTTCTTTCTCTGCTGCATGGCCAGGCTGCAAATTTTTTAAACTTCTACACTCTGCTTCCCTTTTAAATATAAGTTCCAACTTTAACTCATTTCTTTACTCCCGCAGGTGAGTACAGTCTGTTAGAAACACCCACACCACAGCTTAAGCACCTTGCTGCTTAGAAATTTCCTCTACCAGATACCGTAGGTCATTGTTCTTAGGTTCAAACTTCCACAGATCCCTGGAGCACGAACACAATGCAGCCAAGTTCTTTTCTAAGGCATAACACACGTGACCTTTGTTTCAGTTCCCAATAAGTTCCTCATTTCCATGTGAGATCTCATCAACCTGACCTACATTGTCTATATCACTATCAGCATTTTGGTCACAACCATTTAAGCAGTCTCTAAAAAGTTCCAAACTTTCCCTCATCTTCCTGTCTTCTTTGAGCTCTCTGCACTTTTCCAGCCTCTGCCTGTTACACAGTTCCAAAGCTGCTTTCACATTTTCCAGTATCTTCATGGTAATGCCCCATTTCTTGGTACCAATTTTCTGCATTAGGCCATTCTCACATTCCTATTAAAAAATATCTGAGACTGGGTAATTTATAAAGAAAAGAGGTTTAATTGACTCACAGTTCCACAGGCTGCACAGGAAGCATAATGCTGGCATCTACTTGGCTTCTGGGGAGGCCTCAGGAAACTTAGAATCATGGCAAAAGACAGAGGGGGAGTAGGCATATCACATGGTGA
Source organism: Piliocolobus tephrosceles (assembly GCF_002776525.5). Lineage (NCBI taxonomy): Eukaryota > Metazoa > Chordata > Mammalia > Primates > Cercopithecidae > Piliocolobus > Piliocolobus tephrosceles. The sequence continues at coordinate 108,927,110 of NC_045436.1, read as the reverse complement.
AGGTACATACAAGAGAAATGGGGGGAGGTGCCACACTTTTAAATGATCTTGTCTCATGAGAACTTACTATCACCAAGACAGCACCAAAGGCTATGGTACTAAACCATACATGAAGTATCTGCTCCCATAATCCAGTCACCTCCCACCAGGACCCACCTTCAACATTCGCTATTATATTTCAACATGAGATTTGGGCAGGAACACACATGCAAACTATATCAACAGGCATAGTGGAACACACCTATAATCCTAACTACTGGGGTGGCAGAGGCTGGAGGATTGCTTGAGCCCAGGAGTTCAAGGCTGCAGTGAACTATGATTGCACCACTGCACTGCAGCCTGAGAGACAGACTATGACATCGTCTCTAAAAACAAACAAGCAAATAAATAAATAAAAGTTTCTCAAAGTGGCAGTGCAATTTTTGGTAACTAGCAAATGACTTTTGTTATTTCCTTGATGTAGATTTCCTTGCTTTGTGTTGATAAATGAGACACTTCCAATAAAATTAAAATATGCTGATTTTAAAGTAGGTTACAAAATAAGGTAAAGTAAGTTCTCACTATTCTAAAGGTAGCTTTTTATTAAAAAACTTTTTCTGAAAGTGATATATATATGCACACACACATATTATGGAAAAATGAGCAAGCATAGTAAAGATTGCCTGTGATTTTGTTACCATTTGGGTATTTTCATATCTCTTTTTACCCTTCATTTTTTGCCCCATATATATGCACTTCCTATATTTTATACACTATTTAAGACTTATATCATACCATTTTGGAGCATATTATACTGTATTAGAATAGTGTACCCAGAAAAAAAGAAAAAATAGATATTTGTTTGAGGGAAAAATGTCATTCAATATTTTTCTCAAACATTATTTTTTTTCCATGTAATGATTTAGCTTTAAATATGTTTCTAATATTTCAGTGTTATTGTACATATTACTAACATTTGCCTTACATATCTTTTTCATTCCTTAATTTTTTGCCTTTCTGTATTTTGATTTAGGCATGTCTCTTATTAACAGCATCTACTTAGATTTTTTTCATACTAATCTAAGTGGAAAATCTCTGATACTTAAGAGGAAAGATTTAATTCATTTTCAATATTTTTTGTTTCTATTAATTTTAGATGGGTGGGTGCATGCATATGGAGATTTAGGTACATGAGCTACTTCTGCCATTTTAGTTAGATTTCCTCTTGATATTTTTTTCCTAGGATAAGCACTGAGCATTAAAAACATTTCTTTGATTGAAATACTCACTCTAAAGTATGGTAGCAAAATGTATTTTATATGTCCTAACTAAATTTGCCATTTACATCTCATATTTTATTTATATAAATTAGCCATTAATAGCTAGCCTAGCTCTGAGGAATTTAGAAACCTATTTATTTTATTGACTTCTTTTTTTTTTTTTTTTTTTTTTGGTTTGTTTGAATGACGGACTTTAGCATTTTTGTTTTGAAATAAGTTCAAATTTTATTTTTTGGTGGAGGGACTCTTAGCTAAAATTCTGTTTAGTCCACAACCCACAACAGTCTGGATTGAATCCCATCTCAACTAAAATTGCCCTGACTGGCATAAAAAGTGACTTCTAGTTAATTGATCCATTGATTATTTTATCCTGCTATTCTACCTAGTCTCTCTGATCCGCTTGGCAACCATTAGAAGAAATTCCCAGAAGATGGTGGGATACCATGAGAGAAAGGCATTTTCATGGGCCTTTTTCTTTGGTGGCATCTGCCATGCCATGGAAAGATGTTTCACTCAGTGTTCAGTCTTTGGCTCTGTTCTCTTCTGACTTACTCATTTCTCCTTGGGAGAGCTCATTTAAAAGTTGTTTCCCAGTTTTTCACACGCAAGAGCCTGATGCATTTTATTAAAGTCAAATCCTTAAGTTTAAATCTGTGTGGGTTGTACTCTATTAATAAAATTAGGCTATACCAAACTATCAAATTTTAAACTGCAATAATCCTACTGGTTCAACATAATCTTTTCATTTGTTGGAATAACCTACTATTTTGTTGAAACTGCTATCGAAGCAATAGTAAACTTTTTCTAAAATGGTTTAATATTTGTGGTATTTGGCAGTATATTCAATCAGTCTTTAATTGTAGCTGATAGAAATACAAGTTCCATCTGTCTCACACGTGCATCCTACTCAAAGCATGGCACCAGAGCAAGTCTGTTTCCGATGCTCATAAATAAGATACCAACAAACCCGCAATATTGGTACAGACTGTTCTGGGCTAGGTTCTAAAATGTTAACCACAGGAAGTGATTTTAGTTCTTTTTATAAAACCCTTTTTTCCCTTTATCAGCTGCCTACGTGCTCGGTGTGGCACTTTAGATTTCCTGGATCTTGAAAGTATTAAAAATTACTGGAATAACCTGCTGGAAGGTGATCTTATTTACTTAAACGAAATGTGGACAAGTAACTGCTAAAATCATAGCTATCTAAGCCTGTCTAAAATTGTTCTGATTGTTTTATTGAAAGTGGGTGTTTTACTAAGGCCTACTAAAGTTTATAAAATGTGTAGTCATAGATAATACAGATCAAGGCATTAATGATCAGTATTTCCAGTAATTTACAAGGTAAGTTGAGTACTTATAACTCTAGCTTATCTTATCCCTGTTTCTGGTCATTTGTCTATATAATATGAGATTACTTACTGAGTTTGAACTTATTTTAAATGATTGGCAACAAAAGTATCAAAAATAGAATTGGTATATATTATGCTTAATGGTGGACTTAATTTTTCTCAGTAGTTGCTTACTTCTGTAATTAAAGTATATTGCCTATTAACTGAAATTTATATAAATATATAATTATGTATATAAACATAAATATGTAATTTCATATAATTATATCAATATATAAATTATAGATATTCATATTTATAATTAAATTAATTATACATTTTTATTTTTAATGTTTATATATCTGTACATATACATTCATAAATTTTCATATGTAAATATATTAAATATAAATATATAATTTATACAGAATATATAAAAATTGCAATGAATTTGTTAAAATTAGTTAAAAATTAGAAGATATTTATTCATGTAATTTTGGATAAGCTTCTAAGAATTTTCTGAACAGTTTGAATTTGTCTCCACATTTGTAAACATAGAAAAAAGTTTCTACAGTATTCAAAGATGTCACCGTTTTTGATGGAAAATTTGTCAACTTTATTTTTTCTTTTTTCTTTTTTTTTCTCTCTTTGGGTAAATGATTAACTCAATAACATTTATTTTGAAAAACATTTAATGTTCTACATTATGGTCTTTGTAATTAAATAATAAATCACCATGTCAATTCTGTTTATTCATCTATTTGTTTATTCTTGCACCAATATCACATGGTTTAATTATTAATCTTAAAGCTAAATATCTTTGTCTGAAAAATTAAGTTCTTCATGTATTTCCTCCATCTTCAATAATTTTTTTTATCTTTATAAGTTTTGAAGTCAATTTGTCAAATTTTATAAAAATCCTATTTTTTCTTATAAACAATATGATAGAGAAAACAAAGCATACAAATCATAGGACTTTTGAAAAGGCTTTTTTTTTTTTATTCTTCAGGATGAATTTTAGTCTGATCATTTTGCTAAGACTGTATTTACGTTTCTTGTTTCTGCTCAATTCTTCCCAACTGCCCAATATTTTAGCTCATGGTAAATAATTGGAAATTTTTTCTTGTTTTAGGTTGTCTATTATTAATTATTCTTAATGATGACTTCTTTTATAAAATGTTGTAATGTAACTCCCCTCCCACTATTTTTATATTATGAAATGCTTAGTGCTGGATGAATGAGTCAAATTTGTGCAGTGTTGGCAAACCACAATTATATTCAAGACCACTGGGGATCAGAATCTAATTTTATCAGAATTTAAAAATTGTTTTGAGATTTTGCAGGTATCAACTTAGCAGACAATTTCTTAAATAAAGGGGAAAATCAAGTATTATGCTTTGTCCTTTGATGATATGAGATAAAAATCACCAATGTAAATGATTTTTATCTTGTATTGAAAATCAATCCAAGCTGTAGGCAGGGCCACTTTGCCCATCAGTTTACATTAATGCCTTGAACTATGAAAATAATGTGAGAAACTAAAAGAGTGAGCCTGAGTAAGTTGGTGAGACATGGTTAGAAAAGACTTCCCTGAGAAACTGATACGTGAAGTGGAAATTGAAGGCAGTGGTGGAAATAATGTCATGGAGAGGCAGAAGAGCAAGGAAGGTTCTTGTAGTCTGCCTAAACTGAACTTGTCAAACATCATTCTAATAAAATGAATACTTGATTAAAATCTTTTGGCTCTATCTCATCATCTAAAAATAAACTTAAAACACTTAAAACTTAAAACACTATCTCATCATCTAAAAATAAACTTAAAACATCATCTAAAAATAAACTTAAAACACTTTAAAATAAACTTAAATCACCTAGGATTCAAAACCTTTCACCTGGCCTTAATTTAATTTTTATCTGATTTTTAGCACTCCCTCTGATCTGCTGGTTGGTACCTATTTAGGTACATATATTATAAGTGCATATTTAAGACACTAATTTATTGTCTTCTATTCTCTTTGCCTGGATTGTCTTCCTCCTTCTCTGTTTTTTTTTTTTTAAACTGGTGAGTATCTCTTACCCAATATCCAAAGCCCAGTGAAATATTGTTTTGCTTTTGCAAGTTTCCCACACAGTCAATTTTCATACAACTTTTTATGTGGCTGTATAATGTTCTTATCATTCTCAGGAGAGGCAGTGTTATGTTGATGCTAAGAGGAATGGCTGTGAATACAGATCGACTGGAATCAGGATTCTGATTCCATATATAACCTGTGTGATCCTGTACAAGTTAATGTTAGTACCTGTATCATAGGGTTGCTGTAAGGGTCAAAGGGCCTATAACAGTGGCTAACATATATTAAGCAGTCAGTTGTATTAATAGTTGCTGCAGTCACAGTTTAAATTATATATCTTCCACCATTTTCAGGCTACCAGCTCCTTGAGAGCAGAGGATACCTTACTCACCTTTGTGTTTGCCACCAAGTAAATGAAATAATTGATATTTGTAAGATTGAGTTGAAAGGGATGTTAAAACATTAATGTTCAGTCTTTAGTTAGTTGACAGTGTGGCATTTCCTATTATGCAACAAGACCATTCATTTATCTAGCATGTAATTTATTGAGCATCTATTCTGTGCCAGACACAATTGTAAGAGGTAGAGATGAATTTATGAGTGAAGAAACATGATTCATACGTCTGTGAATTTTATAGGATAGTACTTTAAACAATCATGCAAATAGATGTATAATTCAAACTGTGTCTAGTGCTACAATGGGGTGGTATATCGCATGTCTCATGCTTATTGTGGGGAGGAGATTGGCTTGCTTTGGGAGATTATGAATGGCTTTCCTGAGGGAGTGACCAATGTTCTGAGGGGAGATGTCTAAGTGGATATGAAGTTGGTGATAGAGAGAACCTGGTAAGCATGAGGGAAAGATGCCAGTGTGGATATATTCTGGCACCATGAAAGGCTGATAGTTGTCTGCTGGAGCTCATACCCATGGAAAGCCTTAAAAGTACACAAAGTAGACAGCTGCCCATGTGGTGAAAAGGCTTTCTTGCCTGGGATTTTTCTTCAATTTTATTCTTTACTTCTATTTAACATATGTACTTTACTTTTAATTTTTACTGAAATTTTGCTTAAAAATCTCACCAGTTTTTATATACATATATAAATATATATAAATATAAGTATAACATGTGTACTTTACTTACTTTTATATATAATATATAGATATATATATTTACTGAAATTTTGCTTAAAATCTCACCAGTTTTTATATACATATATAAAATATATAAATATATGTATAACATGTGTACTTTACTTACTTTCATATATAATATATAATATATAAATATATATGTTTACTGAAATTTTGCTTAAAATCTCACCATTTTTAATATATAAATATATAAATATATGTTAAAATATATATATTTATATATGTATTTTTTTCCTTTGAAAGAATGCAATGAATTCTTTTTAAAAATTTCCTCAAGAGACCAAAAATGAAGCTTCCCTTTTAAAATGTGTGCAGTATTGGAGCGGCAACAGATTATACTATTTTAGTTTGTTCATTAAGATCTTGGTTCTAGGATTTGGGGTTTTCTCAGGTTTCAAGAATGGGGCATTAAAAAAAAAAAAACACTGTAGAAGTGAACAATTATGTGGCATTTGTAGTGAGGTCAAGGGTACATGGGTTGAGAAGACGGTAACATGTGGTTACCAAAGCCTAAGAGGAGCGAGAGTGAAATGGAAGATGAAGAAGGAAAATATATTATATATATATTTTATATATTTAATAAAAACAAGTAGAGTATATGTTCATCCCCCTATTTTATATGTATCATATATATGATATATATATTAATTGATAAATGATATAAATTGTAAAACAGGTAGAGTGTATGTTCATCCCCCTGTTTTATATATATCATATATCAATATATAAAATCATTTTATATATAATTTATATATCAATAAATCATTTATATATCATTTATGTCAGTATATATCTATATATGACAGATATAATAGATATCTATATAAAAAGATGGCTGGATGTTGGGAATCTCATATATTGGTATATATATAAATGATACATATAAAATAGGGGGGATGAACATACACTTTACCTGTTTTATAAGTTGTCTGGGGCAGCAATAGATTAGGTACTGATTTGATACTACTTAAGGAATATTGAACTGTACACTAAATTTTTTGTGTGGTGACCAAAATTAAATCCAGTTCTTTTCTGAAAAAGGAACTAACTTGGTACATTTTAAAGTACTGTTCTTTTTTTCCATTAATTTACTTTTTTAGGTGCTAATTGATATAGGAAATGGTGTCTTATTATTACAAGGCAATGACATAAAATTTTATCCCCTTCTCTCATGTCCAGTTGTATTTGTTTTGACAGAGACTAAGAATGACACAGTAAAGTTCCTAAAGTAACAACTGAATAAAGGACTATTGTAAAAAATTATAGATGCTATTCTATAAAATGTAAACGTTGTTATGAATAACAATAAAAATAGGTTCAACCACCCTGTATTTTTTCAGGCAAGACACTTGTATACTAAGCAATGCTAGAAAGGTACCCACCAAAGAACTAGCCTGTATAGTTATATGTGTGAACTTAAAATAGCTCCTCTCTAATATGAAATTTTGGAAGAGTCTTTATCCAAAGGGTTGATGTATATAGTATATAATGAAGAATTTTTTAATTGCCTCATAAAGAAATCCCATGAGCCCTCCTTTTGTGTTCTTAATAAAAAATGTCTGCCTAGCTAAACAGAGCAGAGTGGTGTGCACCTGTAGACCCACCTACTTGGGTGGCCAAGGCAGGAGGATTGCTTGAGTCCAGGAGCTGGAGGCTGCAGTGCTCTATGATTATGGCTATAAATAGCAATTGCACTGTAGTCTGGGCAACACAGAGAAACTCTGTTTCTAATGTGTAAATATATATATATATATATATATAATAACTGGCAATTTATATTCCTAGATTAATTTGAATGTGCTTATTTTGTCCCTTTTTTATGGATTAGTGTGGGAGATGACATTTTGATGTAAGTGATACAAATGATATTTTAATGACTTCCAACTTTAAATGTAAAACACAGTCACTCATAAATCTTCACACTGAGTTATGTTAGGTATATTTTAGCATCAGTTCTCATTTTAAGAAGTTTTGGTTACAGTAAATTCAGATGAAACTATTTGAAACAGATATCTATATAAAAAGATGGCTGGATGGCTGGATGTGGGAAATCTTATATTTTATATTCATATGGTTATTATTGGAAGCTGTGGGAGTTGTGTGCATGCAAGGATTATAATTAGTTGAGATAGTGCATTTGTCAGGGGGAAATCTAACTGAAGTTAGACTAGATACATGAAAGTCTGTGGTTTATTTCTAAGAAATGCTTTGAGCGAAATTTGTGCTACCAACCTTGCTTTAATTTCTACTCATGATTTTTCAGAAAAAGAAAATTTGGGGAATAAGCTTTAATTTTTCTGTCATTTTAATTAGTTGTCCATGTGTTGACTGATATATTGATGTAAAGTATCCAGGAAGCCCTTGACTGAATTCTGAGGTAGAAAACATTTGCCTTTGTTCTCCTACTTTTCCATTATTATCCTTCAAAACATCTTCTCAACTCCTAATCTCAGATAGCTGATTCTTTATCCCACTCTCATAAACTTCAACTCTCAATTATCTGAAAAGCAAATTGATGGCAATGGGATAAGAGAATAACAGAGAGATAGGTGTGAATTATTGTCAGTGTTCTAGTTGTAAGGTTAGTTAAGTTTATATAGATTCAATATAATATGAATAAAGAAAACAAACAAAAAAGCTGATCATGCATGGTCCATGGTCATTAATCCAGTTCTACGAACTAAAGTCTATCTAACAATATTTTAAATTTTTACATGTAAAGTATTATACTTTCCAGGGTTGTTTGCATTTTAGTAGAGAAGTGAATTGACTTCAAGTTTAAAGGGAGCAATCTTAATCATTTTAAACCCAGTTTCAAGTTGTTCTATTATTTACAGCCACAGAAATGCTGATTCTCCTGTTTCTTATATCTGCTCATACTCTCATGGAGACTTATTTCTTATAGTAAGCATGTAAGACTTTGCAGGTGGGTGATTGGGAAAGGGAGCTGTCCATATAATCTCAATTCATCATATTGCCATAGATGCATGAAGGCACTGGTAACAATGACATTTCAGAGTGACAAGCCCTGGACGGTAGTGATGAGAGGAACATTCTATGGGTGGCATCACATGGTCTTACTACTTCATCTGTTCCTAGTGTAGGTCCTGATAATACTTAAACTATTGTTAGTGTATTTGGGTGCCTATGAAAGAACTGATGCAACTTTTCAAAGTAGTACATTTGGAGTGTCACATTAATTTTATAAGACTAGGTTCGAAGCATTGCTTTCTTGAATCTTTTATAAGTCTTTGGAAGATTCAATTTTAATTGAAATCTAATCTATCATCAAATCATGCTGCTTCCACCTCAAAAAGAGATGCCATCTCCATTGACAGCCGCCTATTTTCACAGCCACTGCTGTAGTCTAATTACACCTTCTATCTTGAACACATGGATCTGAGCGCTCTCACTTCTGCTTTCCTTTTCCATAAGCCCCCAGTATGATGCTCGTACAGCCTGAATACGCTATGGCTGCCAGGTGGCAAGGCTCAGGAACCTTGGGGAGGGATGCTTGGATCCTAGAAGGTCCACTCATTGCGGATTTATGTTCTTTCCGTCACTTAAAAATAATAAATTATAACTGATTTCTATGTAAAGACAGATGACACAATAACAGTTTTATCTTCATACTATACACTGTAATTAGTCAGACCCAAAATAGCTTTAATTATACTAGCTTCATATATTTTTAAAATTGGTCTCAGCTGTTATACAAGAATAATCCATAATTGAGACCTTAAAAAGTATGTCATGTCTACTGTACTCTAGTAGAAAAGCAAAATAAAATAAAAACCTATATTTAGATTTTACTGAAAAGGTGTTATTTCTCTAGGGGGAAGCAGTTAGTATGGATTTAATTCTTTTTCACTCATTTCCTTATCTTCTGAAATCTGCTATGTTTTTGATTTTTAAATTTTAATGTCTAAATAAACTGACCACTCTGCAATAAACTTCTTTGTGAAATTATACTGTTCAATGACAAAATTGTGTTATACAGTATTATTTTCTATAATGTGGTGGAAACAGATAGTTTTCTCTCTCTTCCTTTTTTTTTTTTTTTTTCCTAATTTACAACTAACTCTGTGGGATGGATTGCTCCCATATGAATACTTTTTGTGTTTTGGTTTTCTCTCCAATGTATTAAAATAAGAAAGAAACTTGCTCTAAGAAGCATTGAGTTGTATTATCCTCCTAATGCCCTTATCTCTCTTTTAAATTGTTATTATTTTCCTCCTAATGCCCTTATCTCTCTTTTAAATTATTATTATTTCAGATTCTCCTCACTTTTTCAACTGTAATCAGCCGAACTGATCATCTAAGGTAAACTGAGACAGAGTCTTGATCTGTTGCCCAGGCTGGAGTGCAGTGGTGTGATCATGGCTCACGGTGCCCTTGGCCTTCCAGGCTTAAGTGATTCTCTCAACTTGGCCTCCCCAGTAACTGGGACTCCAGGAGTGCAACACTGAGCTATCTAAGTTTTAAAATTTCTTGCAGAGACCAGGTCCCACCATAATGTCCAGACTGGTCTTGAAATCCTAGGCTGAAGCAATCCTCTTTACTTGGCTTCTCAAAGTGCTGGGATTGCAGGCATGAGCCCCACCACCTGGCCTGATCAATGGTTTTAGGTTTATTGTGGAACACAGCTCTCCAGACACCAGAACGGGCCAAATGACAGGCTGCCAACAGAGCAATATGAGATATGATGGAGAGCACTTTTTTGGCTCAGAACTATGGATATGTAGAGCTGAAGATCAGATTTAGAAGTTTAGCCTTTCCTAAATTGAAATCCTAGAGATAACTTCCTGACCCCAGATGTTTCCATGCTGGTCGTGGTTACTAATGAAGGGGCAGAGAGAAGTTTAAACCACAGGATATAGTGTGGTTGAACACAGATGCCTAACTATAGCTATTATAAGTTAAATACAGAATTTGAACATACACTGTTAATATGCAAAATTATTTAATTTTAGTTTTAAATACCTTATAAAAATAATACTATGGCAGTCTTTTATTAGCTTACAGCATGCTAAAATATATTGTTAAATCTTTGATTCATGAGGAAATATTTTAGAGCAAACTCGAGTAGAGAAGGTGGAATTAAGTTGTACTCTGCTTACAGAGGAAACAAAATTTTAACATGTATTTTGCGATTAAGTGATGTGGACCCAAAGTGAAAGCTAAGTAAATGCCAGAATCTTTTGTTAGCTTCATGTGTGAATGTGGCATGTAGTCAAGAGTGTGTTGTCATATCCATTCATTGTAGTTTTCCTTACTCAATTCTTGAATCTTGACCTCTGAGTGTGAATATTGGAACTCTATATTGTGCTCTTACAAAATTGCTTATTTCTGAAACATAGTAACTAGAAATAGGATTTATCATGTCATAAATAATTTGAAGAAAACTATTCATTAGGGAAATATTATTTCTTCACTTGACTGTTATGGATTTTAACAAATCTACAACAGAAAGTGACCATACTTTTTGAAGATTGAACATTTTGCTTCATCGACATGAGTGATGAGACATCTAACTTGCCTAGAAAACACCATGGGTTTGTCACAAAACTGATTGCCTGGCCGTCTTCTGCACTGCTGCCAGAATTTTTTTTTTCTGGCAGATGATTGCAGTTTTTAGTTTTTCTCCTCCAAGATCCTGTGGGTTCTTCACTGTTCACAGATTCCTCACCATCAGTGTCAGCTTCATGGACAAGTAACCTGTGCCATTGCATAGAGTTCTACCCTTGGAAGAGGGCTCCATGCTTGGTTTAATGCTCTGTCACCATCTTGAAATTCTTAATAATTTGAACATGGCACCTGACATTTCCATTTTGCACTGAATCCTCAAAATGACATGGGAAGCCTTTTCTAATTGCCTCAGATAGAATTTGTTCTTTCCTCCTCTTTGTTGTTATGCTTTTTAAAAATTTGTTTCACTTGTCTGAATGATGATATCAAATTACACAAGTTAATTGTCATCTATCTATCTTCTTTACAAGAAGGATTTAGTGGATGCTGTTGGTACTTATCCAGATTTCTTTTACCAGTCAGTTTACCCATCTTCTAGCTGCTGTGAGTGCTGGCTGCTCCTGTCCTACAAGTGCTCTTCTCCACAGAATTGTGGTGTTACAGAGGCAGAAAAGTTTATTCCTTGCCTAAAGATGGGGCAGCTCTGTGGTGCCATATGTCTTCCAAAACATCTCATAGTCTCCTTTGAGATCAGACTGAAATGGACTATAGCTGAGCTCACATCCTTTCTTGCGTCTTCCTCTGAACCTACCCTGCCCCCATTACTGCTTTTCCCCTTCTGAGCATTCCCGCAACAGTATACAAGGACCTGAATCGCTGACCCAGCCTCTGCTTCTAGGCACTCCTGTGTAAGCCAGTCATGAATTAGTACAGGGATCTTAAAATAACACCAATATATGCCCTTTCCAAGTAAGAAGGTTATTCAAGAATCTGTAAACATGATTTGATAATAAACCTGTGGAATCAAAAGCCTTGCAATTGAACATCACCCCAACTATTTATCCTTTGTAATATGTACAATGTTAGATTCAAAATGCTGAATGAGCTGTCGTTGGCTCCCAGCCTCCTGACATAGTGGGCACTGACTTAGAAAAATGGATATTCAGTACTTAATCTGATGGAAAACTGATGACTGTCCAATCTCTGGCTTCTTTTAGCCATCTTCTGAGAATAAATTTGGTGTTTCTCTGAGAGGAAAGTTATTCAGATCCAATAGGAGTTTTTGTTAATACTTTGGTCTAATTTTAATGTTCCTGTTTATTGAAGGAACAATATAATGCGGTGATTAAGAGCATGAATGCTCAAGTTGTACATCTGAGTTCAAGTCCTGCTGCTTCCCTTTCTGTGTATGATCTTAAACAATCTTTTTAATTTCTTTGTGCCTCTCCTTATCTATATTAAAAGTACCTACCTAGTTCATGCAGTAATTATAAAGATGAACTAAGTATATATGAAAAGATGAGAATGGGGACACACAGACAGCTTTATATAGATGTTGGTAACTGCTATTATTGACATGAAATACAGGAGATACACACAGCATCTAACAATTTGTTTTTTAGTACAACCCAGCTATATTTAATGTTGATTTGTAAATGAAATTTACTGAAATATAGAAAATGACCACATACTCTAATTTGGCTACTCTTTTATATTAGGAAGTATAAATCACAGTTTAACATAACTATGACATATTGAAGTATTCAAAATGAGTTTTTCATATTTTTTCACCGAAGTGAATATGACTGACACTTTAATATTTATTTTTTGTAAGTCAGTAGTTACTAACAATGAAGGTAATGGCCATGAATGTGATAATGAAGTTGACCATTATACACACTTAAGATGTGCTTCTTTTCCTTGAATGTTATTAAAGGCCAGAATCTTCAAACAAACCATATAGTGGCATTTTATAAAGCTACTGACCCCAGGGCCATCATATGACCTAAAGGTTGACTAGAGTGAATCTTTATATCTTTTAATGATACAGCCAATAACTATAGTCAAACCAAGCATAAAATAACAGACCCTCTTCTCTTTAAAGTTATATTAACTTAGATGTTAACGTAATGCTAAATTATCTTAGGATCATTGTAGAAATTACCACACTAGGAGTAAGATTTCATATGAAATACTGAGAGATTCATAGAGACCCAAAATTAATTTTTAAAAATTCTTGAGTTTTGGAAATTAATCAACTTTTATAAGTTTTTTTTTTTTTTTTTTTTTTTTTAAACAAAGGTCTGCTGGCCCCGGCCTTAAGTGCTTTCAGTAACTGAGAAAAATTAAATCAAGTCATTCAACTCTTTCAACACTTTTTAACACTTTTATTTGTACAAAATCAGATTAAAATGCGTATTAAGTTCAGTCTTGGAAGAGGAAATAGTAAAAAATCAATTTCACTTATTTTAGGTTGGTAGTGATGGCAGGCACACATATTACATTGTGTGTGTGTGTGTGTGTGTGTGTGTGTGTAGAAAAAACAGTCACATCTTTTCCCATTAACCATCTCCTTGATTGATTACCTAGATTCCCACTAAGCCGAAGCAAGTGGGAGAAGGTGACAAAGCATCTGATGCTAAGAGTGTCTTGTAAAAGAAAAATTGCCCCTAACTTTTACAAAATAACTCATGTTGCAACATGCTTATGAAGCACATATGGAAAACCACTCTAAATGGTAGTAGTCAGCATGAGGACTTATATTTTGGATTCCACCGAGGATGTGGTCTTCAGGGTTCTTGGTGAATAAGCTATATAATAGGTGTGAGCTGCCTAATAGGACAACTAGAGCCACTTCATAGTGAGGCACTGAAGAAAGGAGTTACATGTGAAGCTCAGGAACTCACACTGCCTGGGTTCCAATAGCAGCTCTATTACTTACCAGCTGTGGGGCCTTATGTAGCTGCAGAGAAATTATGTTAGAGCTGTGATGCAAAAAGCATCTTTGGATGTCAAAAACAAGATGATTAAGGGATAATAATATTGAGGAAAACAGTGCTTTGTACTTCCCTCTGCAAGATTAACTTCAATTATATATATTATATGTTGTCCCATATTTGGCATTTTTATAATATCTCTCTTTATATTTCTCTTTCCTTCTTTTTCTTCACATAAATGATTAAAGTAAATTATGTAATAACATGTTTTTAAAGTAATTTAGTTGAAAGCATAGAATAAAATGCAGATCAGGAATATTTCTAACAGTAACCTAAATTGAATTCACATTTTAACTTTGCAGAATTTCCATTTAAAGAAAAATTTATGGAAGAATTATATATGCTCAGGTCCCCTGATATTAACAAGACCACATGCCTGTGGCTGAGATAGTCCCAGTTTGTCAGTTATCCCAGTATAATAACTCATAACACTCTTTTATTCTCAGAAATATTGTACTTTGATTGATAAAGCATATGCATATCCTACTTAATATAGGGAATTTACATATGAAGTGTTGTTGTACTCAAACAATTCTGAAACAGTTTAGGCAGCAGCTGTGAACCACAAGTAGTGGTAAAAAGTTGTGTCCAGTCAGAGCAAGCATCAGCAAACTTCTGGCTGGTCATTCTTGCTTGTTTGCTGTATAACACAGTCCTTCAAATATTTTGTAGCCCATATTCCTTAAAGTAAAAGGAATATTACTTCATACTAACATATTTTATTCAAAGGACAGTCTAAAATGCAAGCCCACATTTTTTCTAATGTATTTCATTCCTGTCAATATTTGAATCTGTGCAATATGTCAGAGTTTTGGTTACTATTCAGTAGAGAAATGAACTTTTGGAAGCTATACATTTGTTAGATAATTTCATCTTCATGTAAATTCTGGGCTTCAAAAGGGTCCCCTGAATGTAGCACAGTGTCTGCTATTCAGTAGGCGCCTAATAGATATGTGTTAAATGAGTGAATGTGTAATGATGGTAAATGGTTTTCTTAACTTTAAAAAAAAGAATTTAAATTTTGTAAGTTAATAGTACATTTTTTTCCAATCATCCCAACTACCATGAGAATAAGATTTTTACTCAAGAAATCTCTCATAACTACTATTCATATTTATTAGGTAAAATATAATGTACATATACACTAAGGAAGAATTAATTAAATCATACCATTAAAATATTAAGTGAGAGACCTTAACCCATATATGTTTAAATAAGAAGGAGGAAAACAGATAATATGGAGGGGAGAGAACCAAGAGATAATTGAACTTTTTGTCATGGTAAATGGTGTTCCAGTGAACTTCAACTATAGAATTTGCTGTTGAAAGCTCATCAGTGATCATTCTGGAGTCCCTCAAAAATGTTTTTTTTTTTTTTTTTTAATGTTATATTACAAATTCCTATCATGGCCAAAGAGATGGTTTATAATTTTAGACTAACATCAATTCAAAAAATAGACCATATTATTGAGGAGAAGAGATTGAAACAACAATTAGTAATGAACTTTTCAGATGGTAATTTGATACCAAAGTTTGAGCACTGCATCTTAAGGGATGGATGCTGCTCTTTGATCATGTTATTAATCTTTCAAGATTTTAATAACACTTAAGGCAATTTTATTATTTAACTAGGAGGTAGCCAATAATTACAATAAACTTTAAATGTCCATAATAGCATGATGGGAAAAGAGAAGGCCAACAAAAGCGTAGATCTTAAAATAGTTTTAAAAGTTTTTGAACTCTTCCAATTCAGTTGGAAAATTATGAGCAGAAAAAATGAGCTAATTCATGTTAATTATGAACAGATGACTGGCAAACCCTTACCAAATAAAAATGATTATTTAAAGCCCACTGGTCCCTTGATGCTGCAATTGTATAACATCAAAGACCAAAACTTCATAGCCTCTTGGTCATTGCTAGCACATCTTTGTTTACCTGGTGATTATTTCTCTGCTGTTCTCCCTCTTTTCTCTTGGTTTTACCTGTCTCTTTGAATAGATTCTAGTTGATAAGAAAAAGTATAATTTAATCTCTTTTTTATAAAATATCTAATGGAGAGAAAAGCATGGCCACTTCAATGTTCAATAACTATGTGTTGAAATTGCTGGAATAAGTAAGATAAATAGGAATTTAGTAATCTCAAATTATTTTACAGAAGACTAATCTGTCTTATTTCTAAATTTGGTGAAAACAGTTTTTTTAATACAAAGGGTACAAAATATTAATGAGTCACCTCAACCCACCCAGAACGGTGTCTATTCTAATAGAAAGAAACAAATTCCTGGCAATGCAAACTCCTTTGCTTTAATGTCTTTTGATGTAATGCACAAACATAAAAAAAAAAAAAAAACTGCATGCAGAAATTTTAGCATCTTAAATTTCTCTACGTTTGTTAAATTTTAAGATCCAAAGAAACATTTTTAAACCAAGCATCAATTATTGCCATGTTCCCACCAAGTGATTTTCCATTGAACAAGATTTCTGGAATTATGCAAGCATCTGCTTGAGGAAGACATCTAGAAATACATTTGCACATAGAGGCTATTAAAATATGAAATTACACTGAAGGCTCAGGTTGTTGTTGAAATAAAGTTCCACCTCACTATGTTGTTACGGAAAATATCAACATTATTATACAAGCTGTCTATCTTAATTGATCTAGTTCTCATGCTAATTGCTATGCTCTCCATTTCATTTTGTCTCTATAGGCACAATCTTTCTTTAAAAATATTGGCAAAAATTTAGCAGCATTCAGAATATCCTAAGTCTTTGAAATGTTTGCGTATTTCTATATTGCTTTTCTGATCAGAACATTTATGTTTAGTTTACATGCCAACAGTTAAAACACAGAAGTTTACATTTATCTCCAGTGAACTTTCCTCTTAGAGTTAAAAAAAAATATGATGTCTCAGGGAGTTAGGATAACAAGCTGTGATAACAATTGATAGTTGATTCCAATGCATCATGGAATTATAGAACCCAATAAAACTGCCTTTGTTTTTTGGAGGGTAGCCATAGATTTAATGTAAACCACTTATTTCACATGCATTTATTTACCTGTTCATTTAACAATATTTTAGAAATCTCTTATATGTAAGGCTCTGGGATATAGTTAGATGACAAATGGAGCATATGGTTGTGTAAATAACAAATAATTTACATGTTAATACAAGAAAGAAGATAGAAAGTACGTTGCATATGCATTAATTTAGCGGAACAAAATGCAATATCTAATAGGGTGTGTTAGTCTGTTTCTGCATTTCTTTTCTTTCTCTTTTTTTTTTTTTTTTTTTTTTTTTTTGAGACAGAGTCTTACTCTTGTCGCCCAGGATAGAGTGCAGTGGCGTGATCTTGGCTCACTGCAACCTCTGCCTCCCAGGTTCAAGTGATTCTCTTGCCTCAGCCTCCCAAGTAGCTGGGATTACAGGTGCCTGCTATCATGCCCAGCTACTTTTTGTATTTTTAGTAGAGACAGGGAGGGTGTAAGAGGGAAATTGGGGAGGTTTCAGACTCTTCAAACAACATATCTCAGGTGGACTAATTGAATGAGAACTCATTTATCACCAAGAAGATGATGCTAAACTATTCATGAGAAATCTGACCCCATGATCCAATCACCTTCCACCAGGCCCCACTTACAGCATTGGGGATCACATTTCAACATGAGATTTGGAGAGGACAAACATCCAAACCATGTCATAGGCAGACAGGAAATTTGGTTATATCTGACCCTCAAGAAAGTAGTTGCCATCTTAAAGCTTGTGAGGAGCCCTGGCTACAAGATTTAAAAGTCAATTGGGAATGAAGTATAATTGTTTTTTTAAGTGTAGGCTACTTATTTAAGAAACACACTTCTCAGTGCATACTCGGCTTATTGTCACTGTAACCCTGTAGAAATCATATCCCCAAGGGCAGCAATCTTTTGATTTTTATTTTTTCACAACTCTATCTTTAATGTCTAATTCAGGGCTTTGATATAACAAAGGCTTAGTAAATATGTATCGAGTGAATGAGTAGATTAAGCTAAGGACAGATGAGCTTCCACTGGGTTTAGCAGCAAGGAGTTCATTAATAACTTTGGTGGGATCTGATTTTTCAGTGAAATCAGTTTGTTGATTAGTTTCACAGTTTGTTGAAGAGTAAATAGGAGATGTCTAAATATAAGCCAATGTGCAGCAGCACTTTCTAAATTGTAGGGTAGGAAGGAAAGAAATAGGAAATTGTTTAGAATGAATGGACACTGGTTTGAGTAAGAATTTCTGTTTTAGATCAGAAAGAACTGAGCATGTTCAAATGCTGATCAGAAGCCTCCTAAAGAAAGAGAGGTAGATCCATTAGAAGTTTATATGGCCGGGCGCGGTGGCTCAAGCCTGTAATCCCAGCACGTTGGGAGGCCGAGACGGGCGGATCACGAGGTCAGGAGATCGAGACCATCCTGGCTAACACGGTGAAACCCCGTCTCTACTAAAAATACAAAAACTAGCCGGGCGAGGTGGCGGGCGCCTGTAGTCCCAGCTACTCGGAGGCTGAGGCAGGAGAATGGCGTAAACCCGGGAGGCGGAGCTTGCAGTGAGCTGAGATCTGGCCACTGCACTCCAGTCCGGGCGACAGAGCGAGACTCCGCCTCAAAAAAAAAAAAAAAAAAAAAAAAGAAGTTTATATGTTCCAGACCATGGGAAGAGAAATTACCTTTACCTGGGACACTAGACCCTTTCCTGTTGTAACTGGAGAGAAGACTGAAGGCATGCAGGTGGATGCAGCTAAGTTTGTAGATCAAGGGTGGAAAATTGAGGGAATTCTATTGACTTAATTTTTGTTGTATAATATTAAGGTTATTGTTTTATCTTGAGAAACGATGTGGCCAGGGATTTGAGATAATTATAGACATTTTGAAGTGGCTTCTGGGAAGAATGGAAAGAGATTTCACTAGTGATACCTAGAAGTATTCCTAGACAGCCATGAGTGAACTGTTGACGTTGCAATCCACAAATCTATAGTTAGACACTGACACACATTACTTCTCTAGCAAGGTTCAGTGGCCAAGGTATAGAAGGCAAACATTCAGTTTAAATCAGTGAGGGTATAGTAGAGAGACGAGGGAGTTGAGGACATGGTGAGACAGTGATGAACTGCACTGTGAATACAAAAAAACATAAAGTGGAGACACAGGTAGGCTCTTTGATAGGAAGAAACTAGAAGCATTAAGAGACTGGATGCCTTGCTGAGATCTAAGAACGGATCTAAAATCTGAGTGATAAAGCCAGGATAATGGGCAGCTGTGTTTGTTTGAGTTTGAGTTTTAGAGTGGACCAGTTTTAGGTGATGACAAGGTTGGGGGTATAAACATGTGAGTTGGTTGGTAAAGAAGAGTAGAAGTAAGGTTCACTGAGGATGAGAAGGCAGAGGATCTGAGAGAATAAGATTGTTCATATGGACTTTGAAGACATACAGGATGATATTAGCAATTGGTGTACAGGAAATGATGCTTAGAACAAAAGCCTTCAATTAATGTGGTGAAATGACCAAGAGACTCGTAGATAAACAGCAAAGAGGGATAGAGTGGATAGCCAGAGCACTACATAAGCCATTAAAGATCAAGGGCTCCCAAATAATTCTATAGGCAAAAAGATCTGGGGGCATCATTAAGGATTTAGGACAATGACAGTAACTTGTCGTGACTCTAACATAAACAGAATATGAGAAAGTGAGTGGATTACACTTGTGAGTTCTGTACAGGAGAACCAAGCTTGAATTAAGGCAAGAATACAAAGAAAATATACAGTAAAGATGCTCAGAATGCAAGTCAGTTTACTTTTCATGAAAAATGGATGTTTTGTTTTTTAGCACATAGTTTTAAGAGGGCAGAAAGCTCTAAAGTGCTTGAGATACAAGGAATTACAGAGGAGTATGGAAATACATATTTAAGGGAGAAAAAATAACTGAACAATCTTCTATATTGGGTGGTAAGCAGGGAAAGATAACAGGATCTTGTCATGTGCTGGCTTTGCTTGGCCATCAGGTATCCCTGTCTGATGAATGGGAGTATGGGGCCCTCAAGTTGCTTAGAATTAGCTAGCAATTATTTCTTGCCTGGGTTGGCATTTGAGCTAGCAATTGAAGTAAGTAGAACTTTGCTTAGAGAGGAAGTATGAGTGGATATAACAGGCAGAAGGAAGTACAAACACTGAAGACATACAAATACAAAAGTACTGGCAAGTGAAGTGAATCTTGGAAATTTAAGTGTGGATAGAGCAACAAGATATGTAGGCTAGAGTAGTAGACCATAAGGATTGATTGTAGAAGAGTCAAAAATTTCATTAACATTGGTGATTAAATAATAATGAATTTTGTCTGCTTCATCTTTTCAATTCTACCTCTACTGCCTACCATAGTTATTAGTACATAGAAAGCACTCTGTTAATATGTGTTTGTGTGTGTACTCTGTTGTGTGTGTGTGTGTGTGTGTGTGTGTGTGTGTGTGTGCATGTGTTCTGAGATGGAATCTTGCTCTGTTGCCCAGGCTGGAGTGCAGTGGCATGATCTTGGCTCACTGCAATCTCCGCCTCCTGGGTTCAAGTGATCCTCCCACGTCAGCCTCCCAAGTAGCTGGGATTACAAGCATGTGCCACCATATGTGGCTAATTTTGTGTTATTAGAATAGATGGAGTTTCACCATGTTGGCCAGGTTGGTCTCTAACTCCTGATCTCAAGTGATCCGCCTGCCTCAGCCTCCCAAAGTGCTGGGATTAGAGGCCTGAGCTACCATGCCTGGCCTCAGTTAGTATTTGTTGAACAAATACAATTGCAGTGACTTAAAGCTTTGAAGAATAATTAATGTGTTTGAATTGAAACTCAAAAATATAATAACAGACTAGGATGAAATTAAACAATGAGATACAGTTTAATATAGGGACCAATATAAAATCTTAGGTCCATGTTCAATAAGTCAGCCACCTAAGTGCAGAAAGGAGGTCTGATGGTCTGATGGTGAGCCAGGCTTAAGAGCCATTCAAGGCTAAAAAATGTAGAGATTTCAGTAGACCATGGCCAAATATGTCAACACTCTCCTGTTATTGCTCCTAAATCTTGGGTACATAAATGTATGTTGCATACCACAAATAACAAAAGCAAAATGATCAAGATCCCTGTAACCTATATAGTCAGTCTATACCTGAAGTCTCATTTGGAGCTCTGAACACACAACTTTATGTTTCAAATGGCATCAGAACTGCAGTTAATGAAGGTCAGGATGGGTCAGGACAAAAAGAGCTATATAAAAGAGGCTTTCAACACCTTCCTTGCCTCCCCCATCTCCATTCTAGGCTAATATTAATTTGGAGTTTCACTTGGAGACAGAGTGAAAAACGCAGGTGATGACTTTTAAAGTTATTTATTTAATTTTCCATTTGTTCTTTATTTTTTAAAAAACTCTGTTTTCAATAACTAATGGGCTTAATTATTTTACTATAATATGTAGCACAACTGAACAGAAATAAGCCTGGCTTTAAAACAGTGTTCTGGGAGGGGCATTTCTGAACTCCTTTTATCTCCTCTAAGCATCAAAATATTGACTGTACTAGCTAGGTGGGGTATACCCAGTAGCAGTATCTTAGAGTTCACTGGGTCCTGTTCTCTATCAACATGCTTTCTATGATAACCACCTCTGACACAATAGGGAGAGTTATGCTCTATCTTCATTCTCAGAACAACCTACTTGTTTAAGATTCTTTTTTCCTTAAGTCCTCTCCCTCACCTTGAACATGGAAATGTCAAAGCGTTTCTAAGGTGCCATCATTAAACATTTGCCAGAGGCAGTAGCTCAGCTGCAATGCAGCTTCACCAAATCATGTCCCAATAGCACACAAGTTCCCAAGGTACTGAGGCTAGCCTTGCCTGTGAGATGAAACCTTGATTATCTCTCTCTATTCACGCGTAGTGGGGAGGCAAGAATAAACTCCCAAAATTATGCATACTTAAAAATGTGGCTTAAAAGATAGAATTGAGAACAAGTTTTAAAAAATTGAAATTATAGCTATATTTATGCACATTAAACAAGACTTTCTGCTGGCCTTTTAAAACTATAAGTTGTTATATTCTATCTTATTCCACAAATAATTTAAGACAATTTATGATAAGCAAATGTAAATTAGATGTGAGAAATACAAAGGATTAAAAAATAGAGCTCAAATGGGGCTAGGAACATGGCTCCCATGAAAATGCACACTGACAGAGTACATGGTGGGGGCACAAATTTGTTTTTGCAGTGAATGCAAATAAGAAATTACGTAAGTAGAGAAAAGAAACAGGAAACTTTTGCCATTAGAACAATGACATCAAATATGTAGACAAAAGAAAATCCTAGGATCACCTGAAAACCTACCATTAGCATAACTAAAATAAGTATTAGGAATTGGAATGATGGAGATTATAGGTCTTTTTTCCTAAGAAATTAAACTGACAAAAAAAAAATCATTTTTATATATTCTAAGTAAGGCATTTCCCCAAGTGAGATCAAATTAGACACGATATTTCCCTAGGCACAATTAACAGGTAATTTTATTCTCATTCTTATATGGCTATCATAATATTGTTGTTCACTTGAATATTTGATTGAAATGGCAGTGGTTTCTGTTTCTGTTATATTAAACTAGTGTTTTTATACTTTATGACATAGTCTTTAGATACTTCAGAGATTGGTATCATACAATATTGCCCTTCTGTGACTGGCATATTTTACTTAGCAAAATATCCACAAGGTTAATCCATATTGTAGCACATGACAGGATTCCCTTTTTTTTTTTTTTCGTAAGTTCAAATAATATTCCAATGTATGTATGTATCACTTTTCTTTATCCATTCAATCTAAGTATCCAATGGACACTTAGATTGTTTTCACCCCTTGGCTATTGTGAATGATGCTGCTACAAACACGAGGGTGCAAATATCTTTTCCAGATCCTGTTCTCAGTTGTCTTTTGAAAAATACAAAGTGAGATTGTTGCATCATATGATAGTTCTTTTTTTAATTTTTTGAGGAAACTCCATACTGTTTTCCATAGTGGCTGTACCATTTTATATAATTCCCATCAAAAACGCATAAGGGTTCCAAGTATTCCACGTCTTCACTAACACTTGTTACTTTCTGTTTTGGTTTTTATTTTATTTACTTTTCTTTATTTTAAATATAAAGGCCATTCTAACAGATGTGAGATGCTATTTAATTGTGGTTTTGATTTTCATTTACCTAATGATTAGGGATGTTGAACATCTTTTTATATACTTGTTAATCATTTATATGTCTTCTTTAGAGAAATGTTTCTTTACCCCTTTGCCCGTTTTTAAACCAGGTTATTTGTTTTTATGCTATTGAGTTGTAGGAGTACCTTATATATTTTGGATACAAACGCTTATCAGTTAAAGGTTTGGAAATAATTTCTTCCATTTCTGTAGGTTGCCCTTTGACTCTGTTGATGGTTCCCTTGGCTGCACAGAAGCTTTTTAATTTGATGTATTCTCACTTGTCTATTTTTTATTTCATTGCCTGTGTTTTGGTGTCATGCAAGAAATCATTGCCAATATCAATATTTTGAAGTATTTCTCATATATTTTCTTCTAGGAGATTTATAGTTTTGGGTCTTATATTTGTCTTTAATCTATCTTGATATTTTTTTGTGTATGATGTAAAATAGGGTTCAATTTATTCTTTTGCACATGAATGTCCAGTTTTCCCAGCACTATTTGTTGAAGAAGCTATTCTTTCCCAATTTTGTAGCCTTTGCAATCTTGTGAAAGATCACTTGGCCATATATGTATGGGTTTATTTCTCAGCTCTCTATTTTGTTCCATTGGTTTTTATGTCTGTCTTTATTCCAATACCATACTATTTTGATTACTATTGCTATGTAATATTTTTAAAATCATGAAGTATGATACCTCCAGATTTGTTCTTTCTCAAGGTTGTTTGAACTATTGGGGGTTCTTTGTAGTTCCACGTGAATTTTAGGATTGTATTTTTATTTCCACAAAAATGTCATTGGGATTTTGATAGGAATTGCATTTAATTTGTACATCACTTTGGATAAAATGAACATTTTAATAATATTAAGTCTTCCAATCATGAACACAGGGTATCTTTAGATCTTCTTTGATTTCTTTCAGCAATATCTGTAGTTTTCATTATACAGATCATTTGCCTCCTTGGTTAAGTTTATTCCCAAGTATTTTATTCTTTCTGATGCTACTGTAAATGGGACTTTTTTCTTAGTTTCCATTTTGGATTGTTTTGGCTACTGTATAGAAACACAACTGATTTTTGCATGCTGATTTTGTATCCTACAAACCATGGACAGTATTGTAAATTGATCCTAAACTTTTTTTACTAATTATAAAATAACATAGTGTTTTATTGGGTGAATGATTTAATTGCCCAGTTGTGATGCTTAATTTTGTATATCAACTTGATTGGGCTAAGGGATGTCTAGGTAACTGGGTGTGTCTGTGAGGGTGTTTCCAGAAGATATTAGCATTTAAATCAGTAGACTGAGTAAGGAAGATTGTCCTCACCAATGTGGGTGAAGCATCATTCAATCCATTGAGTTCAAATAGAAAAAAATATGAAGGAAAGGTGAACTTGCTCTTTGTGCATAAGCTAGAACACCCATCTTATCCTGCCTTCAAACATTAACATCCGTATTCTCAGCCTTAGCATTTAGACTATGACTACATCACTGGCTTTCCTGGGCCTATAACTTGCAGATGGCAGATTGTGGGACTTTTCAGCCTCCATGATTGTGGGAAACAATCCCTCATAATAAAATTTTTTCTATATGTTCCATGTGTCCTGTTTCTAGAGAACCCTGACTCTAACACCAGGCATGCTAGTTATAGATTGACATCAACTTGATTTTTTCATAATAATCCAGATAACAAGAGAACATGTTAACAAGAGTCAAATCATGCAACACTGAGTTTTACAATAGCCAGGCCTTTGGGTTAACACAGGAACACTCACTTCTCTTGAAACAAATTAGTAAATGAGATCATCAAAGGAGAGTATAGCCTGGAAGGGGAAATACTTAGGACAAATTCTGGAAGTACTCAAACTTTATATAGTACAGAACTTTCTCTTCTTCCTTTCTTTCAACCTTATCTATGTTTTCTTTGCAGGTTAAATCTTTATCCAGCCACAAAATATTGACCTTCCTGAAGGATCAATTTTAAGTCATCTTGTGTTTTTATTTTATGCTTTTTCCTGGATAGTCTAACCAGTGCCCATGGGCTCATACATCACTTACATACAAATTAAGGGGTTTACATAACTAGCCCAGAGTTTCTCAACCTCAGCACTCTCGACATTTTGTTTCTAGTGGGAGGCATAGGGATCTGTGCTGCACATTATAGGATGTTTAGCAGAATCCTTGGTTTCTCCCTACTAGATACCAGTAGTAACTTCTGGTTATAACAACTAAAAATGTCTGTAGATGTTTTCAAATGATTCTTGAGGAGTAAAATCACCACTAATCTAGCCTATGGCTTCTTTTGAGCTTTAGGCCCATATGTATGACTGCCTAATCGACATCTCCTCTTGGGTGTCTTAAGGAATTTCAAATTCAATATACTCAAAGCAAAACTCATGATGGAGCTGCTACCCCAAAACCTGGGTCTTTACCATTGCTTGCTCCCTCACTGAGACACACCAGAAACGTAGGTATCATCTCCATTACTCTAGAGGTATTCATCGTCTATTGGTATGTAGCAAATCACCAAATTTAGCATCTTAAAATAACTCTCATTTATTATATCACGGTTTCTGTTGTCAGGATTCTGGGCACAACTTAGCTGGCTGTCCTGCTGGTTCTCACAAGGCTGCCTTTGGGTGTTGGCAGGGCTGTATTCTCATCTAAGGGATTGAGTGGGGAAGAATCTACTTTAAGCTTTGGTTGTTAGTAATGTTTATTACCATGTGTCTGTATGACAAGGCCCTGGCTTTTTGTTGGCTGTTAGATAGAGGTCGTCCTCAGATCCGAGAGGCTGCCCACAGTTCCCTGCCATACAGATCTCTCCATAGGCAGTTTACAACATGACGTTTGCTTCTTTAAGACCAGCAAAAGTATCTCTTTTTCTCTATTTTTCTAAGACAGAGTCTCGTATCACATAATGTCATGAAGGGCATGACATCCCATTACCTTTGCCATATTATATTGGTTAGAAGCAAAACACAGGCCTTATCTGCACTCAAGGGAAGAAGATTATACAAAGACATGACTCACTGGTTGTCATTTCAGGATGTGTCTGCCACAGTGGAAAATTATTCCATCACCCAGCACCTGTGAATTTCATCCTATCATATTTATCCATATCCATCAGCTTCTGCAGCTTCTGTCTGTTATCTCCTCAACCTTTATTATGAACTTATCCCAACCCATCATGATTTCTTACTTCAACAATTGAAGTAACTTCTTTAATGAATTTGTCTGTACCTACTCTGGCCATTCTCCACCCTTCAGCCAGAGTTATTTCTTTGAAATGAAAAATATGTTTATTTCCCACTCTTGTTTAAACTTTTCTGAGGCTTTCAAGAGCTCTTAGGAGTGGGATAAAACTCTTCAGCAAAGCTTACAACACTTTGCATAATCTGGCCATTTCCTCCCCAGTCTTGACCCTTGACTATCTCAGCTCCAGCCATCTCCGTTTCTTTCAGATCCTTGGCTTCCTCTTGCCACAGGGTCTCTTAATGCTTTTCCTTTCTTATCCCTCAACTTCTTCCAGCTCACTTCTTCACATAACTGTTTTGATATCTCTGAATATAATCTCTCATTACGCCAAATTCTTCCTCTTTGAATTTACAGTAGTTCCAATCTCTCTATCCTCCACTAGACAACAACCTGTGTGAACACAGGAACATGGAGATCTGGTTTAGACTTAGCATGAAGCAATTTAATTAATTAAGTGCTTTTAATTTTTTAAAAATCTTAGCAAATGAATGTTTTACCAGAGAGTTAATTCACAAAATTGTACTCATATAGGAGACATGGCTCTCTTCAGTTGGGTTTTAAATATCAATTGAATCTAAGTGAAAACAGTACATACATGCACTATTTAGCAGTTATGTACCTCACAATTCCTTTTGGCCGGAAGTCTGGTCATAGCTTAGCTAGGTTCTTGCTCTGATCTCTCAAGGCTGCAAAGAAATACTCAGAAAACTTCAACTGAGATGAATCTCCCTTTTGATCAAGAAGTTAAGAAATTATATTCATTTGGAAAGTAGCTTAAAAAGCTACATTTTGGCATGGAAAGCAGAAAATTCATTATGTAAGAAAGAACACTTCAAAGTGAAAACAAATTCTCTTCCTCAGGGCCTCAGATATTTCCACTACCCAGTTAAAAGAATCTTTCATGCAAATTTTACTAATACATACTAAATCAAAATTATAAACCTCTAGAGTCTTGTGACAGTTTCTACTATTTATGCTAATATATACATATTAAAGAGCAAATTAAATTAAAATATCTAAATAAGTCATCTTCAATATTATTTTTTTCTTTTTCTTTTTCTTTTTCTTTTTTTTTTTTTTTTTGAGATGGAGTCTGGCTCTGTCGCCCAGGCTGGAGTGCAGTGGCCGGATCTCAGCTCACTGCAAGCTCTGCCTCCCAGGTTCACGCCATTCTCCTGCCTCAGCCTCCCGAGGTTTTTTATATCTGTGCAACCCTACATTTTCAAATTTATAACATTAAAATCAAATAAGGTATCTCCATTATTTGGCACTTTTGTTACTGTGTTGAGTGTGTAAGATTACTGTTTGTAAGGCATATACTTTGATTCCAATTAAAATTAATAAATAAACATAAATTGACCTATATGCATAGCAGAACAGATTCACTTTAGCTCTCATATTACAGTTTATCTTACACGCCTTTTAGATCCTGTTCTAACATTATACACATTGTAAGACCCTAATATCTAGTTCTTGAACAAATACATATGTAAGGTTTTATTTTAGGGTGTTACAACAAATCAGTCAACAAACATATTTTGAACTTAAACAGAAAAATCTCTTTCTATGGCATAGCGAATGAGAGCAAGACACCAACTGTGAGACCTTGGGCCAGTTACTTAAATCTTTCAATCTGTAATTTTCTCATCTAGTACCTGTGTAAGCCATTATTGAGAGGGTAAAATTAGATCAGGCACACAAGTGCTTAATAGAATGCCTCCTTCATGCTGAGCATATTCAAGAAATGTTAACAATTGCTCTTTACTCTTCATAGAAACTCATCATCATTTTTCTGAAATGTGCTCCTCAGTACCACAACATGCTTGCTTGTCATGAAATTACTGGGGGCTTGCTGGCTAGTATTCTGAATCTTAACAAAAACATTTGTTCTTGTAAAAAAAATATATATATAATGGAGGGTTTAAAAAAATAATAATAAACTACGTTATGAAAGAACAGGAGAACATTGTAAGAATTTATCTGTGACCTCATTCTGATAACTGCATTTTTCATCACAAGGTTAGTTTATGTAGGTATTGGCAATGAAGAAGCAAAAGAAGATGGGACCTTATTAATCTTTCTAGGATATCACTTTTATCATGTAACTCCCCTTTTCCAAAAGCTCCTAGTAACTTTCTGTTGTTTAGAGGGTAGTGAGTAAGCCAGAATTAGAAAGCGAAGGCCCTTCCATAATCAGGTTTCTTCCATTCCTTTCAACTAAATGTCTATTCCCCTCACACACACTGCCCAGCAGAACTGGTCTGCTCTCCATTTCACCAAAACTGCATGACTCTTCTCAGTTTTATACTTCTATTTATGTTTTTCTCCTTGCCTGGCACGACCGCTCTGTTTTCAAATTTATCAGGTCTTCATAGCTTCTTATAACTGCTTTTCTCAACATTGTATGATTGAAACAAGGGATATTCTATGATGTTGTTATATAAAGAAAAGAATTGATTGGAAAAGGGTAGTTAAATGGGTCTAGTCTCCTCAGACCTTGAAGGGAATGACTGATATTCTCCTGGTTGACAAATGACATGATCTCCGCTTTAGGCTTACAAGTGGCGGTAGGTGGACACCACCCCAACTTTTTCCCCTTTGGTCCTGTTTCCTGACTCAGAGCCCCATCCACTATTTGGATGAATGCACTTTGGATGAACAATTCTTGGGATCTGGCAGATCATTGATTAAGCTTGTTGATTTCTAGTACAGTTGTAATTTTCCATTTTGTTGTATCTTATAAATTAATGGAATAGGGTAGATCAGAAGGTACTAGATAGATCATTTTTATCTAACAAACACTGAAGGCTTTTCCATCTTTGTATTTAATTCTAATCCTCAGAATTCTTCTAACCCTTTTTTGAGCCCATGAGACCCTCCTTCCTATATTTTCAACCTTGTTCTATTTGCCGAATATTTCCTACACATGCTCATGCCTCTTTGTTTGAAAAGAATATAAAGGCAAAGTTTTTTCCTGTGTCTTCCTCTAGCTCATACTTATGGTTCATGTAGCATTCTCTGTCTACTGTCTTAATGTTTCATAATGTGGTAGTCTTCATGAAAAGATGGCTAGATTCTCCTTTAGTTTGAGGCACTAATTCTCCAGCTAACAGGATGATAATGGCTACTATTGTCCCACTCCCTGTCCCTGAATTTGCTCTTTTTATCTTATCTGAAATGCCCTATCTGCCCACATTATATTGAAATGCTCATTACTTTCAGTACTCTCAAATTGCTACCAATTTCTATTTCCAAGTATGTGAATTCATACCATCTCTTGTACAACATAGTGTTTTTCTTTTTTAAATAAAATCACCATGCACTATAGTACATTGTAATTATTGATTTGCATTCTTGCCTTCTTCACTAGAGTGTGTGTTTGTGGATCCTGAGGGCTGTAATTTATTTATCTTGGTATTCTCAGCTTTTAGAATAGTATGTGGCATGTAATAGATATCAAATGAATGTTCATTGAATGTGTAAATGAATGAATGTAGGGGTAGAAGAGCCTGAGAGAAGGTAATAGAATCAGGAGATATTTAGGTATTAGATTTGATAAAGCTTCATAACTGAGGGAGAGAGAGGAGCTATCCAGCAGGAGTACTTGTGTGACAGTCAGGTAGAAATGCTTAGAAGAATCCCAGAAATAAGAGACTAAAACTTGTAGAGGAAGAGTGGAACCCAAACACTCAGATTTAGGAGACTTCGATGTATTAGTGCCTTTTTCCTGTGATTGTCTGGCACTTAAATGCTGGAGTTTGTCCTCATTGGAAAATATTTGCTTCGTGGCTTTAATTATTTCAGCTAAGATCTATAATAATTAAAAAAAAATCTATTGGATATAGATTGAACTCATTAAAAAATATATTTATTGAGTACCTATCATATGCCAATAACTTTTCTTTGTGAGCAAAGCAGACAATATTTTCATGAATTTTACTTTCCATTAGGAATGTAGGCAATCAGCAAATAAATACAGCATAATATAATGTTAAGCAGTGATAAGTATTTTGAAGAATATAAAGGCGTTTGAGTGGTTAGAAAAGGACAGAGAAATAAACTAGATAGGTTTATCAGGGAAGATGTCCCTAATAAAATGACACTGAGCATGAGAGCAAGCTCTACAGATAAGAGTGTCTGATGGCAGGATGTTCCAGGCAGAAGGAGGAGTGTGTACAGAGCCCTGAGATAGGAATGTGCTTGGCTCGTTTGAGGAATGACAAGGAGGACAGTGAGAGGGGCATAGTTAGAGATGTGATAAGAGAGTTTGAAGTGTAAGTGGAAAACAGAACCTTGGAGGCAATGCAAAAGACATTGGATTTTATTCTGTGTGAGATAGATGTTTATTGAAGAGTTTTGAGCCAATCAGTGACACAATCTGAATTAAGTTAAAAGGATCACTCTGGCTGCAACATTGGGAGTCAACTGTAAAGGGACAAGGGAGAAAGCAAGAAGGCCAATTAAGAGACTGTTACAATAATCCTGAAGAGAAGTGGTAGTGGTTCAGATTAGGAGCAAAGCAGAGGAAATGCTGACCAGTGTGGTCAGATCAGCTCAGGGGAATATTTTGTGGTTTGAGTCAATATGGTTTGCTCATAGATTGGGTGAGAAGAGATAATGATCATTTCTGGGTTTTGGTCTTGAATATCCTACAGTAACCTTGAAGCCATTATATCCTAAATTAACATCATGTCATTCTCTCCAGATTTCACTCTCCCTCCAACATTTAAATTTCAGTGTACGGCATCACCATCTGCTGCCCAGTGTCTCAAGAAAGAGGCCAATATCTCTACCTTCTTATTTTATCTCTGATCAATGTATTTCTCTTTCTGGGACTAACCAAACACTTCTTAAGGCCTGCTACCTTTGCTACCTTGATGATTCCGAATGCATTCAGTTCTATTCATCCACTATTTTATTTCAGGCCATTGAACTGTCTTGCTTGGATAAATAATCCAGCTTCTTTACTTGCCTTCAAAATGTCTCCGTGTCAGTCCATTATCCGAAGCAATCTTCCCAAAACTCAATGAAGCAGTGCAATGACTTCTAGACTCTCTGTGATATGGTAGAAGCTTTCCTGTCTTCTCTGTTGCTAGATCCTTCAAGCTCCAGATAATCACTTGTATCTCTGCCAGCATCATGTTCTCTTACATCCAGTCCTTTCCATGGGTTATTTTTCTCTGCCTCATAGGTTCTCTTCCAGTCCTTTCCTGGCAGTAAATGTGACTTATCTTTTTGGTGTCGGTTTAGTCACATAAACAGCTTGAAATGCCTTCCTTGGTTTATTTTTAGAATATACTGCATCATATACAACAGACTATGTTCTTATTTTCTTAACATTGACTAGCATAGTATGGATTTCCAAAGAAAGCACTGAATGCTATTGTACATATGTATTGGATTGTTTATTTTCTCTCAAAACTCTGCTGATAGTTTAGCTCATTTATGGTAAAGTTAGTTGACTGTTTAGATCCTGGTATTGTGGTTTAATCATTGCTGAGATACAGTCATCTGAGTGGCTACCATAATACACATTTTTAATCCTGAACTTCAAGAGTTATTTCAGAAAGCTGTTGTGAAACTGATGTTTTAATTTCTATTTTATTTTCTACATATGTAGGAAGAAGCTGAAGATTCCTTGCTCAGCTCCACTTGCTAACTCACTTTTTAGATACAATCCTTTTTTTTTTTCTTGGCAAACAAGGAAAGGTGCAAGGAAAAGATAGTCAAAGAGAGGAATACAGCATGTTTTCTCTATACCTAGTAGGTAACACATCAAATCTGCGAGCTCAAGGAAGGAAACTGAATTACACACAAGCAAACTTAATTAAAAGAGAAGATTTTCCATTTTGTAATATGGTACACAATATTAAAACATTAATCTCTTGTTTTAAAAACAGTATTTAAAGATAGTATGAGAAAAATATATGTAACGTGAGAGAAGAAATTGTATAAATTACCAAATTGAATTATTTTTTCAGATTATAATTACTAATTTTTAAAATGCATCTGAGTTAGCAAAGCTGGTCACGCATTCATTGAAAATATTTCTATTAAGTCCACAAAGGATTTATACTTCCAGATGCTTGCTTTGGAATGGGATTACACTGACAGCACAAAAATATTGACAATATATCTGGAACTATGATCATAGTGTTTCAAAATTTGAGATGCCAAGTGTAGCAAATATATAGCATTATGTTATTTGATATTTCTTTCAAAAATATTATACATTTTATATGTGAGATACAGATACTTCCTGAAATTGTCAAGTGAAACAATTTTAAGTTACTTTAAAATAATATAGGTACTCTCCTGCTATGATGATATTTTCTGGACAGTATCATTTGTAGAGATCTTATGCAAAAAAAGTTATGTAGTTATGCCACAAGCCACTTTTTTTTTTTTTTTTTTTACTTTTTTGTTAACTATAAGACTTCATCTAAATAGTAATGTCTATTAAGCCATTCAATAAATATCGAGTATCTCCTATGTAACAGACAATGGTCCAAGCACAAAGATTTACCCATTAACAAAATAAAGTATTTGCTTTTGTGGAGGTTACTCTGTAGAGGGGAAGGAGACAACAAGAGGGAATCAGTCAACACATTTTGTATTAAATGATAAATGCAACGGAGAAGAGGGGAGTATGCTATCATTATTTCATAATGCCATCAGGCAAAGCTAATTGATATGATGATAGAAAGAGATGAAAGGGAATGAAGAAGAAAGCAGAGCTGATCTGGTGGAGAACACACTCAAGGCAGAGTGAAAACATGTGCAAAGACTTTGAGGTTTATGTGCTTCAAGGAGTCCTAGCGTAGATAAGCAAGAGAGCTAGTAAGAAATGAGACCCAAGACTGAGTGTGGAAGTCAATGATGGTACAGACTACGTAGGGCCTCGAATGTCAATACACAAACTTTGGATTTTATTTAGTTTAAGACTGGAATTTTTAGATGGTTTTAAGCAGAGAAAAAAAAATCTATATTTTAAAAGTATGACTATGGCTGCTGAGTTGAGAAGCAGAGGAGGAAGTAGGAAGATCAATTAAAAGACTAGTTTTATAATCTAGTCCAGATGAGGATGACTTAGACCATGAGTGACAGGAGGGTAAAAATAGCAAGAAGTGGCCATATTGCAGACATATTTTGAAAATAGCATGAAATTTCCTAGTATATTGGATTTTAAATGCTAGTAAAAGAAAGAAATCATGCATTCTTCTAAATTTTTGCCTTTATACTTCTGGTATTTATATATTTATACATAAATTTCTTTATACATTTTGCGTTAGTGTATAGTGCATAATTTAAAGTGTTTCTTAAAGTGTGAAACAAAGTACTTGTTAACTTTGGCAGTTTTCAGTATTTTAGCTTGTGGTTCAAAAATTTGTTTTTCAATTTCACTCCAGGGCACTAGGCACTGATATAATTTTCAACTTACAATTATACTTCTAAATTTTCATCTTTAATTATCTTTTAAAACCTACAGAGGAAAACCCCAAAGATTATCCTAGACTGTAGCAACTGATCGTCAATTATTCAATATCCATTCTGCCCTTTTTTGAAAATAGATTTCTGATTTGGTCAAGGTGGCAATGTTCCTAGCTAAAAATACAAATTTTCCCATCAGCCTCCCTTGCATCTAGGTGTGGCTGTGTGACCCATTTCTGACTGATAGAATTTGTTAATGGGGCTCTAGGAAAGATTTTTTAAGAGTCATGGATGACATGATGCTTCTCCTTATTCTCTTTGCCTCTTCTTGCTACTTAGACTTGAGCCATAGAGAAACAAAATTCATCTTAAAATCGCAAGTGAGTATTTTATGTATTGTAGATTTTGGCCCTTTTGGAGATGACTTATTACAGCTTAATACTTTTTTCTATTTTTTAAATAAGACAAATTAGCATGTAGAAGGATGCAGCATTCTTCTAGGTTCTTTACTAAGTATTGGGAAAAAAAACTGTCAGAAGGGACTGTGATATTAAAAAGTGGAAAGTCGTCCATTATAACCTTCTTGACTTTTTAAAAAATTTCTTTGCACCATTCTGGCATGTATAACTGGAAAGCCAAAAGTATCTTGCATTATTCACTTTTCTATAGTGTCAAGTAGAGTTAGGATTGCCTTCTGCTATTTTGTAATCATTATGTGGCCTTGATCCAGTTGACTAATCAAGCTAAGCCTCAGTTTCCTCATTTGCAAAATAAGATTAATAGTTATTTTCTCATGAATTAGTGAGGAGTAAATGACATACTATAGGTAAATTATATAAATCCCATTAAATCCTAGAGTTTATGCCTAGCACATGGTAAGATTCAATTACATGTTAACTACTGTTATTGTGGTTGTTATTATTTCTTTTGATATTTATAAATCTATGTGTTATTTATTAGAGCAGTGAAACGTTTTGGAAATTAAATTTGAGTTGCACACATTGTTCATAAAATCAGGAAGAAAACTCTGCAAAGCTAGTGGTGACTGTAGATCACCGGACGTGACTGCCAAGAAGGTACAAAGGACCTCCCACAAAGAAAAAGCTTATGGCTAGCTAAGAACTTTCTCTGACCTTTTTGTTCTCATTACTTTAATGTCACCAGGCCACACATCTCAATACTAAAAACATCTTGATAATGTACTGTTTTTTTGTATGTCTATTTCCCATCTAACAATATCTCAGCCTTATGTATACTAAGCTTTATTGAATTCCTTCTAAGTATTGTCTCTGTTTGAAAAGATTTTCACCTGCTCTACTGTAATCTGAGTTGAGCAATCTCACATGCATGTCTGCAGAGTGGGATTTAAGAACTTGTTAGAAATATTAAATCCAGAGGAAAGCACAGGTGCAGAACTTCTGGCTTCAATTTCATTTGCATAATAGTAGCTGGGTAATTGAAGCTGTCAGTGGTTACCTGGCTAAATACAAAAGATAAAAACACTGTATTCAAGCATGTTTCCCTAAAA
Organism: Piliocolobus tephrosceles; assembly: GCF_002776525.5. NCBI lineage: Eukaryota > Metazoa > Chordata > Mammalia > Primates > Cercopithecidae > Piliocolobus > Piliocolobus tephrosceles. The sequence continues at coordinate 108,891,382 of NC_045436.1, read as the reverse complement.
AGTTGAATGAATGTTGTTAACATTTACTAGTAAACACAGGTGTGGAATTCTAGGGTTCCTTTTTATAAATTCTTTTACTGGAATGTCCCAATCTCTTCTTTAAACCTTATTTTTGACTCCTCTAGCTAGAAAAATGTTTTTGCCACTAAATCCCTTTTTCTTTTCAGGGTGGGTACCTTTTGCAATTTTAATTATAGAAGAGCCTTAACTGTTGGCAAAACAAAACCATTTGGTTTCCTGCCTCAGGGAAAGTTTAAAAAAGGATTGCAGAAAATTGTATGCACTAAATATCTAAGATCCAATTATTTCTCAAAGACATTTAATGTTTGAAAAAAAAATACAAAGCCCTGTAACAATAATTTAGCAGTACATATCAAAAGTCTTTTAATGCAAATTAATTTTACATCACTTAGTATACATGCTCCGAGGATGTTTATCAGAGTTATTCATCAGAGTTATTCGTAACAAAAAATACCTGGGAAACCTTCTACAGTGAAATATAGAATCCCGCATATAGTTACATAGTAAGCTGTCCTTTAAAGTAGTGTTGTGAAAAAAAAAAAGAAAAAAAAAGTGGTCTCATGGGAATATGTTCTGGATCTCTTAAGTAAGAAATAAAGACAACAAATATGATAGGTTCATAATATTATGTACAAATAGTAGGAATATACATAAGCATTGATTGGATCCAGTACCATGCTCAGAGTTATCAGGCAACTACTCTGATCATTAGAATAGAACACCGTGATTAATTAATGATATCTACCTCTGTAAAATAAACTAACATCTACAATGCTACATACTTAAGATTCTTGTAAAAAAACTGAAAAAGTGATTATTTCTGGGAGGTGGAACTAAAGGGGATTTTATTTTTCTTATTTTTTGTTTATCTTTATTTCTATCTTTGATAAAATCAATTTCTTATTTTTATAACATTGAAAAAGAACAATAAAATATTTTAAAAGAATCTTTCCTTAAAAACATAAGTTATCTACAAACATAATAACTCAGTTTATGAAAACTGAGTTTTGTGAAAAATCAACCAAAATTTTCCAATTATATTTTTAAGGTTTGGAAAGTTCAGATAACTTTTCCCACATATTTCTCTACAGAGATATTCCATGTCATCTAGCTTTTGACAATTTATTCTGGAATATGCTTGGTTATATGTACTTAGGTACAATGCACAATTAATCTTGATAACTGGAAACAAAATTCCTTAACATTTTGATAACTTTTTTAGAGCTGAACAAATTTACTTTTGTTTCATTTATCTACAGAAATGAGAAAATTTAGTGTAGTGGTCAATTGGATATAAAAACAAGATTTTGAATTTTCTACTATATGTTTAAAGTATAAAGACATATGTTTAAAGTATAAAGATATTTTCTTCTTGTTTCAGAAAGTAAATGATAGACCTATATGACACTAGAAATGTCACTAAAATTAATTTTCATTTATTAACATTTGTATAGGACAAAGATATTTTATGAGTCACACTGAAATATTATAATGGCATCAGCCAATTTACAGAGTGTAAATGAATTTTCTTGTCAGTACTTTTAATTGTACATACATTTTTCCCTTTTTGTAAAATGTAAGAATAATTGAAATGATTGAGCAATAGGAATAATTGAAGATGACTTTATATAATATGAAAGAATCTTCAAGCTTCTAAATTTGATAGAGTGTGCACTTGATTTCTGAATACTAATGGTAATAAAGATTAAAAGACAACAGTCATCCCACTCCTGTGCATGACAGAGAGGAGAGACTCAGAGTTTAGCAATTTGTGTGTGTGCCTATTCCATTAAGAAGAATCATCTTCAATCTGGGTAGGACAAGGCACTCATCATAAAAATATAATAAGATAAGTGGGAAACTAGTTCCCATTTCTCAGACCTAACAACTTACCTGACAGGAAGTTACACAGAATGATCATTTTGTTTTCAAAGTTGTTTAAGAATGAGAGAAATACCATGATACCTGAAAGGAGACCCTTCCCTCTGTAGCAGGACGAGCCGTAGACAAAACTCTTCAGACACTGAGTTAAAGAAGGAAGGGGTTTATTCGACTGGGGGCATCAGTAAGACTCCTGTCTCAAGAGCCGAGCTCCCAGAGTGAGCAATTCCTGTCCTTTTTAAGGGCTCACAACACTAGGGGTGCACATGAGAGGGTCATGATCAATTGAGCAAGCAGGGGGTATGTGACTGGAGACTGCATGTACTGGTAATTAGATAATAAAAAACAGGATAGGGATTTTCACAGTGCTTTTCTATACAATGTCTGTAATCTATAGATAACGTAACCAATTAGCTCAGGGGTCGATCTTTAGCTACCAGGCCCAGGGTGTGGCACTGGGCTGTCTGCTTGTGGATTTCATTTCTGTCTTTAGTTTTAACTTTTTCTTTCTTTGGAGGCAGAAACTGGGCATAAGACAATGTGAGGGGTGGTCTCCTCCCTTACCTCATTTTCCCAATGGGAAAAAGTATTTAATTTCACACTAGACTGAAGAGCTTCATGTCACTCTCTAGCTGCGTTTCTGGCGGGATAAATAAACAGCTGATTAGTGAACATTTAGTGAGAGAAGACGTTAACATTAAAAGAGAACCTAGATTCTCAGGTACAGAAATCTCAAAACACTCTCTTCATGTTTTTGATAAATTTACTAGGTTGGCAGTCACTCATTTGCTTTGTGCTTTAACTGGGTATGACTGAACCTTGCTCATGCCTTGGGCAATTAAGTAAAAATAGCTTTAGGATTTGTTAAGATCAGTATGTGCCAATAGCATGGTGTAATTATTTAGAAGTGTAAAGCACAAATTATCCTTGTGTCCTCAGTTGGCCACTTCTAGAGTATAGTGCTAGAATGTGAAAACTATATTTTGTAGAAAATACACACTAATTGTAGTGTATTCAAAGGAGGGTCATCAAGCTAGGGAGAGATCTAGAACCACTGTGTGTGTTGAAGATGTTAAGGAACTGACAATATTTATCATAAAGAGGTGAAGACTAAGGAGGTCACATCATAGCTATCCACAAATAGTTGAAGATCTGTCTGATGGTTAACATAATATTGAGGCTTAAGAAAATAGAAGAAGCAGTGGGTGGTAGTTATAGGGTAGATATTTCAACTTAGTGAAGGAACCATTTTATAATAATTAGAACTGCTCAGTAATGGAAGAAAGTGCCTTTAAAAATTCCCTACCATTGAAAATATTTCAGTAGAATCTGAATTACTGCCTTTCAAGAATGTCACTAAGTGGATTCCAGTAGTGGATAGGAACCCTTATATGCTCTGATGTAATAAATCTGTTATTTATCTCTACATCTGTGTAATTACTCCACCGGTAACTCTAAATCAGAGTCTATACGTATTGTTTGAAAACAATCTTGAGCAAAAGGAACAAAGCTGGAGGCCTTACATTACCTGACTTCAAAATCTACTACAAAACGAATAGCCATGAAAGCAGCATGATACTACCATAAAAAGAGATATAAAAATCAGTGGAACAAAATGGAGAGCCCAGAAATAAATCCACATGTTTACAGTCAATTGATTTTCAACAAAGGTGCCAAGAACATGAAGTGAGGAAAGGGTAGGTCCCTTCAAAGAATGTTGGTGAGAAAACTAAATATCTACAGAAGAATGAAATTGGACTTTCATCTCACATCGTGTAAAAAAAATCAACTCAAAATGAAATAAGACTTAAATTTGAGACCTGTAACTGTAAAACGATTCAAAGGAAACATAGATAACAGGCTTCTTTACATTAGTCTGGGCAGTGAATTTTTTGTATATGACCCTAAAACACAGGCAGCAACAGCAAAATAGACAAGTGGGATTGCAGCTTCAGCACAGCAAAGAAAATCAACATTGTAAAGACACATCCTACAGAATGGGAGAATGGGAGAAAATGGTTGCAAACCATACATCTGACAAAGGATTAATATAAAAGGAACTCAAAACACTTCAATTGCAAGGAAAGGAAACATATAACCTGGTTAAAAAATGAGCAATGGAACTAAATATTTTTCAAAGGAAGATATACAAAAGCCAACAGAAAAAAAAAATGTTCAACATCATTAATCATCAGGGAAATGCAAATTAAAAGGTCAATGCAGTATCACTTCACAAGTCTAGAATGACTGTTTTTGAAAAGACAAGTATTGATGAGGATGTAGAGAAAAAGGGACCCTCATTCACTGTTGGTGAGAATATAAATGGGTACAGCCATTATTATCAAAAATAGTATAGAGTTTCCTCAAAAAAATTAAAGATAGAACTGCCATATGATCCAACAATCCACTTCTGGGTATACATCCAAAGGAAATGATATAAATGTCAAAGAAGTATCTCCATCCCCATGTCTACTGTAGCATTATTCATAATAGCCAAGCTGTGGAATCAACCTGTGTCTACTAGTGCATGAATAAATAAAGTAAATGTGGTGTGTATATACAACAGATTACTATTTAGCCTTAAAAAAAGAAAATCCTGTCATTTGCAACAACATGGACGAACCAGAAGGGCATTATGTTAAGTGAAATAAGCCAGACACAGAAAGGCAAATACTCTCTGATCTCAGTCATATGTGGAATCTATAAGAGTTGAGCTTGTAGGACAGAGAGTTGAATGGTGGTTGCCAGACACTGAGGTGGGAGGGATAGGGTGATGTTAGTTAAAAGGTATAAAGGTTCAGGTAGGATGAATAAATTCTGGAGATGCATTGTATAGCATGGTGACTGTAGTTAATAATGTATTGTAGACATAGACGTTGCTAAGAGATTAGATCTTAAATGTTCTCTCCAAAAAAAACAAGTATGTGATGTGACTAATGTATTAATTAGATTGATTTAACCATTTCCCTAAATGTACATATATCAAAACATCATGTTGTACACTGAAAATGTATAAATTTTTTGTCAGAAATAAAATATTTTAACACTCTGAAATTTGTCATACAAAGACTGCAGTCATGTGCCTCATAATCATCTTTCAATCAATGATGGACTGCATAAACCATGGCCCATAAGATTATGATGGGGCTGAAAAATTTCTGTCTCCTAGTGACATCGTAGCCATTGTCACATAGCTATTGCACCATTACTCAGGTGTCTGTAAGTAAATCTGCAGATGTAACAAACCTGCAATGCTAGTTATTTCAAAAGTAAAAATAAAAATTAAATCTTAAAAACTACATAAAGTCTTATAGAAAGAAAAATATTTTTATACTTTTGTACAATGTTTGTCTTTTAAGCTCAGTGTTATTTAAAAAGAGTTTAAAAGTTTTAAAAAATAGTTTAGAGGTTAAGAAGTTACAGCAAGCTAAGGTTAATTTGTTATTGAAGAGATAAAGTTTTAAAGATAAATCTATTATAGCTTAACTGTACAGTATATGTAAGTCTATAGTATTATACGACACTGTTTCTAGGCCTTCACATTCACTTACCACTTACTCACTGACTCACCAAGAGCAACTTCCATTTCTATAAACTTCATTCATGGTGAGTGCGCTATGCAAGTGTACCATTTTTTATTTTTTATAATGTGTTTTTACTGTACCTTTTGTATGTTTAGATATGTTTAAATACATAGATACTTACCATTGTGTTAAAATTGCCTCCAGTATTTCAGTACAGTAACATGCTGTGGAGGTTTGTCACCTAGGATAAATAGGCTATACCCTGTAGTCTAGGTGTGTAGTAGGCTATACCATCTAGGTTTGTGTAAGTGTGTTCTATGATGTTTGCATGATGAACTTGCCTAACTATGCATTTCTCAGAATATATACCCATAAAGTGATGCAAGACTGTATTTCATTAACCAAAATTAGTAAAAGAGTGCTACATCTTCATCCGAGAGTGCTAAACTCTCAGATTAAGCTACTTTAAAACTTTTTTTTTTTTAATTATACTTTAAGTTCTAGGGTACATGTGCACAATGTGCAGGTTTTTTACATATGTATACATGTGCCATGTTGGTGTGCTGCACATTAACTTGTCATTTACATTAGGTGTATCTCCTAATGCTATCCCTCCTCCCTGTCCCCTCCCCACAATAGGCTCCAGTGTGTGATGTTCCCCTTCCTGTGTCCAAGTGATCTCATTGTTCAATTCCCACCTATGATTGAGAACATGCAGTGTTTGGTTTTCTGTTCTTGCAATAGTTTGCTGAGAATGATGGTTTCCAGCTGCATCCATGTCCCCACAAAGGACACAAACTCATCCTTTTTTATGACTGCATAGTATTCCATGGTGTATATGTGCCACGTTTTCTTAATCCAGTCTGTCACTGATGGACATTTGGATTGATTCCAAGTCTTTGCTATTGTGAATAGTGCTGCAATAAACATGCGTGTGCATGTGTCTTTATAGCAGCATGACTTATAATCCTTTGGGTATATCCCCAGTAATGGGATGGCTGGGTCAAATGGTATTTCTAGTTCTAGATCCTTGAGGAATCGCCACACTGTTTTCCACAATGGTTGAATGAGTTTACAGTCCCACCAACAGTGTGAAAGTGTTCCTATTTCTCCACATCCTCTCTGGCACCTGTTGTTTCCTGATTTTTTAATGATTGCCATTCTAACTAGTGTGAGATGGTATCTCATTGTGGTTTTGATTTGCATTTCTCTGATGGCGAGTGATGATGAGCATTTTTTCATGTGTCAGTTGGCTGTATGCATGTCTTCTTTTGAGAAGTGTCTGCTCATATGCTTTGCCCACTTTTTGATGGGGTTGTTTGTTTTATTCTTGTAAATTTGATCGAGTTCTTTATAGGTTTTGGATATTAGCCCTTTGTCAGATAAGTAGATTGCAAAAATTTTCTCCCATTCTGTAGGTTGCCTGTTCACTCTGATGGTAGTTTCTTTTGCTGTGCAGAAACTCTCTAGTTTAATTAGATCCCATTTGTCAATTTTGGCTTTTGTTACCATTGCTTTTGGTGTTTTAGACATGAAGTCCTTGCCCATGCCTATGCCCTGAATGGTATTACCTAGGTTTTCTTCTAGGGTTTTTATGGTTTTAGGTCTAACATTTAAGTCTCTAATCCATCTTGAATTAATTTTTGTATAAGGATTAAGGAAAGGATCCAGTTTCAGCTTTCTACTTGTGGCTAGCCAATTTTCCCAGCACCATTTTTTAAGTAGGGAATGCTTTCCCCATTTCTTGTTTTTGTCAGGTTTGTCAAAGATCAGATGGCTGTAGATGTGTGGTATTATTTCTGAGGGCTCTGTTCTGTTCTATTGGTCTATATCTCTGTTTTGGTACCAGTACCATGCTGTTTTGGTTACTGTAGCCTTGGAGTATAGTTTGAAGTCAGGTAGCATGATGCCTCCAGCTTTGTTCATTTTGCTTAGGATTGTCTTGGCAATATGGGGTCTTTTTTGGTTCTGTATGACCTTTAAAGCAGTTTTTCCCAATTCTGTGAAGAAAGTCACTGGTAGCTTAGTGGGGACGGCATTGAATCTATAAATGACCTTGGGCAGTATGGCCATTTTCATGATATTGATTCTTCCTATCCATGAGCATGGTATGTTCTTCCATTTGTTTGTGCCCTCTTTTATTTCACTGAGCAGTGGTTTGTAGTTCTCCTTGAAGAGGTTCTTTACATCCCTTGTAAGTTAGATTCTTAGGTATTTTATTGTCTTTGAAACAATTGTGAATGGAAGTTCATTCCTGATTTGGCTCTCTGTTTGTCTGTTACTGGTGTATAAGAATGCTTGTGATTTTTGCACATAGATTTTGTATCCTGAGACTTTGCTGAAGTTGCTTATCAGCTTAAGGAGATTTTGGGCTGAGACAATGGGGTTTTCTAAATATACAATCATGTCATCTGCAAACAGGGACAATTTGACTTCTTCTTTTCCTAACTGAATACCCTTGATTTCTTTCTCTTGCCTGATTGCCCTAACCAGAACTTCCAGCACTATGTTGAATAGGAGTGGTGAGAGAGGGCATCCCTGTCTTGTGCCAGTTTTCAAAGGGAATGTTTCCAGTTTTTGCCCATTCAGTATGATATTGGCTGTGGGTTTGTTGTAAAAGCTCTTATTATTTTGAGATATGTTACATCAATACTGAATTTATTGAGAGCTTTTAGCATGAAGGGCTGTTGAATTTTGTCAAAAGCCTTTTCTGCATCTATTGAGATAAGCATGTGGTTTTTGTCTTTGGTTCTGTTTATATGCTGGATTACGTTTATTGATTTGCGAATGTTGAACCAGCCTTGCATCCCAGGGATGAAGCCCACTTGATCAGGGTGAATAAGATTTTAGATGTGCTGCTGGATTTGGTTTGCCAGTATTTTATTGAGGATTTTTGCATCGATGTTCATCAGGGATATCGGTCTAAAATTCTCTTTTTTGTTGTTGTATCTCTGTCAGATTTTGGTATCAGGATGATGTTGGCCTCATAAAATGAGTTAGGGAGTATTCCCTCTTTTTCTATTGATTGGAGTAGTTTCAGAAGGAATGATACCAACTCCTCCTTGTACTCTGTGGGCCTGGGACCCTCTGGACCAGATGTGGGATATAATCTCCTGGTGTGCCATTTGCTATGACCCTTGGTAAAGCAGAGTATTAGGGTGGGAGTTACTCGATTTTCCAGGTGTTGTGTGTCTCAATTTCCCTTGGCCAGGAAAAGTAATTCCCTTCCCCCTTTCGCTTACCAGGTGAGGTGATGCCTCATCCTGCTTCAGCTCTCGCTGGTCGGACTGCACCCCCAGAGCAGCACCAACTGTCCGACACGCCCCAGTGAGATGAACCCAGTACCTCAGTTGAAAGTGCAGAAGTCACCCATCTTCTATGTTGCTCACACTGGGAGCTGGAGGCTGGAGCTGTTCCTATTCGGCCATCTTGGGCACGCCCCCCTAAAACTTGTTTTATTAACAGTAAAGTTAACATTTCTTGTGAATTCCTTAATAGGTTTTTGGTTGGCTTCCTGGCTCCAAGGTCATCTTCACACTCAAGAGTTAATTCTAAAGATTAATGATGGTTTCCTCAGGGAAGTCTGCTAAATCAGAATTTGTATACAATTTGTCCCACTAAATTAAATTAATCAAAACAGTTTCCACTGGTAAAAGTATCTCATTTACCTAGTAGATATATTGGTCATTTTTCACGTTTGTAGCTATACAACATTTGGAATACTCACCTTATATTTGGAGAGTTCCTCAGGTTATACATCTTGCCCTCCTGTTCTAAAATTTGTACCCTGTATTTTGTTTCAATCAAGTATAAAACAGTGTCAAACATGGAGACAACTGCCTTTGAAAGAAAAATTAATTACTTACATTTCCCAGGAGAAGGGGACATGTCATGCCACACAGAACCACATGGGGAAGCACCAGGTTGGTCAGGAGGCAGGAGCATGATTGAAGGCACAGCATGGCCCAGAGTGTTTATTGTGTTTTTCATGGGAAAGTCAAGGAAGGGGAAGAGAAATAGCTTAGGATTGGCTAGTTTGAATAAGGCCAATGGGCTCTGGGTTGTAGGGCCTTTAGTTTTCTTGTGCTTGGCTCTAGGTGATTTAGGCTGACTGTGGGCAGAGGTGATATTGGCTTAGTGTGTGAGAGTTAAATACAGGAAGCAGGTTGGGGGTATGGAGTTGGAATTTGTTGGATAATTTGTAATATGATTTTCATATTACTGCTAAAACTGGATAATAGAACAGATGTAAACAACATTAGCAGTTAGCTTGGCCCTGTAATTAATGGATGCTAAGTAGAAAACTATAGAATCTAAGAAAACAGATTTTGAATACCTCCCCAAAGTAGAAAATAAAGGTTATTCTCTTAGCTTGTCTTGCCGCCAGGGCATAAATATATGACTGTAGCGTGAATAATCAATGCATTTGCAGGAGATTTGGATTTAGAGGTATCCAAGGTGAGAGAAGCAAGCCGACTGAGAATGCTTCTTTCGGTTAGCAGAGCGTTTAGTTCCTGGGGCCAGCAGCAGAGAATCTGAAATCTAGTTTTAGTATTTTGTGTAAAAACTGTGGCATCTGTAAAAGCTGCAGTGTCTTAGCAAAGTGCACAGGCAATTGTGTTTTTGCCAAAGGAATTAATTCAGTAGGCTGAGCATTTTCTAAATGCTGTAGCTGGTAAGTCTGGCCTTCTGGCCTACTTGGAAGTTTTGTGAGCTCCTTAAGATGTTTCAATAAGTTTCCTTTATGCTTAACCTATTCAGAGTAGATTCTGTTGTTTGCAACTAAGAACACTGAGGTATGCAGTGAATTTCTGGAGTCTAATTTTTCCTGAATTTCATTTTAATAAACAGGACACGCAATAGATGAAAATATTCTTTAACCATTTTAGGATTAATAAAATGTCCCCAGTTTGAGAAATCAGTAGCTATTCTATTGTTTGATAAAGTAAAGAAATTGTAAGCAATTTAAGTAAATAGTGTTACAAGAGTACGTAAATTCAATACCCCAAATAAGGGCAGAAAACAACAGTAGGCAAATTAGCTTGTAAACTACAATGATAAATGTAGAGTTTCATGACTATTCTGATGACACAGAGATTTACAGGAAAATTATTCTTTATAATGAGCTCCTTTAGCTAGAAACCAAAACAAAGTCTGTTTGCACATAAAGAGAGGAAAGGCAGAGTTGGTGATCACATGTCAGGATATCCAGTGTGTTTCTCACATGGATAGCAAGTTTAAAAACCTCTCATTCCAACCAGAAGGATGAAGTGTATATATTTTCCATATGTAGGTTTTACTTTCATGATTTAAAGTAAATATTGTATATTTTAAGATGTAGAAATAATGAAGAGCTCTTAATATGTCACAAATGGCACCAAGTATTTATTTCTTATATCTTTTAACAAACCTTTGTAGTGATTAGCAGGAACTATCTAACAAACCCTTTCAACTTTTGTGAAACTCTCATCTGTTCCTTTGATGAGGATTTTTTATTCTTGATAATTATCAGAGCCTCTAACCACAAAGAAGGATCAGAGAAGCAGATGACTCAATTCTTACACTGATCTCTGCGTCTTATTCAAATTAAAACCTTGCTACAAAAAGAGAAATTTGCTTCCCCTAAGACATTTAGTTATGTATTTTTCTTTTTACAAGAAATATAATGGAGATACTATTTTTTGTGATTTAGACATAATATGAACAGAAAATGAATGTTTCATATGACAGTGAAGATAATTGTGAGAAATACCATACATAAAGATTTTTCTGACTTTCCTTAGACATCGCAGAAATATAATTTCTCTGTTTATGTGCACTCCATATAAACATGGTTAAGTTTATTTGAACTTTTTGTTTCCATGTTGCTTCATTGTGGTTGGTAATTCTGATCATTGTATGAATTAAGCATTTCTTCAAAGAAACAGATGGGTTATTTCAATCAAAGTTGTAAGTGTGTTAAAGGCCTATATATGCATATATGTAAAAGAACCTTAGGATATTTTTGATGCAGTATTATATATCATTTTATATAGGATTATTTGGTACTCAGTATATATCACAGATTTTACCAAATTCCTTTAATTATCTGTTTGATGTTTTATCTTCCCCCATTGCATTTGTAGCTCTTTAAGGGGGAGAGCTACATAGTCTCATATTTCTATCTTTAGTCCTATCCCAGTAACTGATGCAGTAGGTACTTCGTATATTAATTTATTCAGTTCACAAACATTCACTTCGCTACTCATTGGGTATACAGAGTTCAGCAAAAATATTCTTGCTCTCACTAGATTCAGCTTAGTGAGGAGAATAGACATTTAATAATTAAACACAAAGATAAATGTTATAAGTGCTATAAAGAAAAAGAAAAGGATCCTGTGAATTTATGGGAACCATAAAATAATGTTGTAGGAGTTTCAAGTTGTTTACCTGTTACCATAGTACTAGGCCATTATTGAGCCATTACTGAGCATGAACAAAGGTATCAAGGACAGAAAGCATATCCATAAGAAAAATAAGAAAACCCAAAGTAGTTTGCTTGTTGAGTCTGCTCACTCTCTGTGGTGCCCTGGCACATGCTTGGCTTCTTCTTTTGCCCTTGGACATCAGACTTCAGGTTCTTCAGCCTTTGGACTCTGGGACTTGGACCAGCAGCTTCTCAGTGGCTCTCAGGCCTTCAATCTCTGACTGAGGGCTGTACTATTGGCTTTCCTGGTTTTGAGGTTTTTGGATTTGGAGTGAGCCCTGCTACCAGCTTTTTCCTTTACTTAGCTTGCATACAGCCTATCATGGGACATCGCCTTGTAATCATCAGACTTGAGAAAATATGGCCATTTAAACGCAGCCAGGAAGAACTTCTCCCACTGAGACAGACCAGAATATCAAGTAAATTGGCGTACTCTTAACAGACCATCTGAGAGAACACACAGAGTGGTTAGATAAATGATTCAGATGTTGGTACTGAAGGAGGAGGAAACCAAGAACCCTGCACAGGGTTATGGAGCACCAGAATGCATTGCAGGCCCTGAGCAACTCCTAGGGAAAACAGGTGGCTGTGACCTATGTTAGCTGCCAAACCTGGAGAGAACAGGGCTGTCTTTCTCACGGGACCAGGGCAAGTCTGATCTGCACTCCGTGCTCTCTGCCAGTCCCTTCCAGAGTCTCTGCCTGGCTGTGCCTTCACACAGTGTAGCCTCATGTACCCTGCCAGAGCACTTGTGCCAGTGGCCATTGCCATAGTTATTTTTTTTCTTTTTTTTTTTTTTTTTGCCAGAGGTCACTACCATACCACTGGAGTACTTTTGCTGATAACCTCCTGTCAGAACGTTCGCCTGGTGCTGCCCCTGTGGAGCACATTTGCCCGTGGTGCAATGTGCTTCTCACAATGCCCCACCAGGGTGCTTCTCACCTGCATGCCCCTGCTGGATCACTTACACCCACAATTAACCACCCCCCACCGTCCCCTACAGAGTGCTGTTGCCAGTGGCCTGGGAGTACCTCGAACTCTCCAGCCCAGCCAGGGCTCAACCTCAAGGTACCAGAGGACAAAGTTACAGACCTGGTCCCAGCCACCTAGGATTGGAGCACACAGTTCACCAGTGCAGAGCTTTGCCTGGAATCTCTGAAAGTATCTAGAAACAGTCATGCAACTATATGCAACTGGCACCGCAGTCAAATGCTCAAGGCAATAGTGATCACAAAAACAAAAGCCCTATGGAAAGGACAGCAACTTCAAAGTGTAAAGGAACATCAGCCCTCATAGGTGAGAAAGAACTAGTGCAAGAACTCTGGCAACTCTGAAAGTCGAATGTTTTCTTACCTCCTAACGATTACACCAGCTCCCCAGCAATGATTCTTAACCAGATTGAAATGGCTAAACATCAGACATAGAATTCAGAATCTGGACAGCAAGGAAGCCCATTAAGATATGAGGAGGTTGAAACCCAATGCCCAGAAAAGAGTAAAATAACCTAAAAGTCAAAAGATGACATAACCATTTTAAGAAAGAACCAAACTGAACTTAGAGAAATGAGAAATTTGACACAGGAATTTCAAAATACAATAGGAAGCATCAGCAACAGAATAGACCAAACAGAGGAAAAAATCTCAGATTCTGAAGATCACTCCTTCAAAGCAACACAGGGAGACAACAATAATTTTTTAAAATGACAAAGCCTTTTAAGAACATTGAGATTATGTAAAGAGAAGAATCTTATTGTTCCACATTCCTGAAAGAGAAAAGGAGAGAGTAAGTGACTTGGAAATTATATTTGAGGATAAAGTCCATGAAAATTTTCCCAATCTCACTAGAGAGGTTGACATGCAAATTCAAGAAATTCAGAGAATCCATGTGAGATACTGTGCAAAACAACCATCCCCAAGACACATGGTCATCAGTTTTCCAAGGTCAGTGGAAAAGAAAAAGTTCTTAAGACAGCTAGAGAGAAGGAGCAGGTCACATACAAAGGGAACCCCATCAGGCTAACTAACAGAAGATGTTTCAGTGGAAACATTACAAGCTAGAAAAGACTGGGGGCCTAGTTTCAACATCCTTAAAGTGAAGAAATTCCGACCAAGAATTTCATATTCTGCCAAACCAAGCTTCATAAGCAAAGGAGAAATAAAATCCCTTTCAGACAAGCAAATGCCAAGGCAATTTGTTACCACTAGACCTGCTTTACAAGAGGTCATAAAGGGAATACTAAACATGAAAATGAAAGAACAGTACCTGCGACCACAAAAACATACGTAAGGGAATACCTCATTGGTACCATAAAGCAACTATACAATCAAGTCTACATAACAACTGGCTAACAGCATGATAACAGAATCAAATCCTCACATATCAATGTCATGTAGCTCTTTACATTTGGAACACAAACAGGCCAAATGCCCCACTTAAAAGGCATTGAGTGGCAAGTTGGATAGAGAAACAATACCCAATCACCTGCTGTCTTCAAGATAACTTATCTCACAAATATGACACCCTTAGGCTGAAAGTAAAGAGATGGAGAAAGTTCTGTCAGGCAAATGGAAAACAGAAAAGAACAGAGATTGCTATTCTTATGTCAGATAAAACAGAATTTAAACTAACAGTGATCAAAAAGGACAAACAGCATTACATAACAATAAGGGGTTCAATCCAACAGGAAGATGTAACTATCCTAAATATATATGCACCCAACATTGGAGCACCCAGCTTCATAAAACAAGTTCTTAAGAGGACTATGAAGAAATGTAAACAACCACCCAATAATGTTGGAGGACCTCAACACCTAATGACAGTGTTAGACATTAGTGAAGCAGAAAAGTAACAAAGATATTCTGGACTTACATTCAACACTTGACCAATTGGACCTCCTAAACATCTATACAACACCCACCCAATAACAACAGAATATACATTCTTCTTATCTGCACATGGCACATACTCGCCTAAGATCAATCATATGCTTGGCCATAAAGCAAGTCTCAATAAATTAAAAACAAATGAATTCATACCAGCCACATTCTTAGACCACAATGCAATAAAAGTAGAAATCAATACCAAGAAGATCTACCAAAACTGTGCAATAAACAATAGTTTAAAAATCTGCTTCTAAATGACTTTTGGGTAAGAAACGAACTTAACACAGAAATCAAGAAATTCTTTGAAACTAGTAAAAACAGATACAACATAAAATAATCTTTGCGATGCAGTGAAGGCAGTGTTAAGAGGAAAGTTTCCAGCACTAAACACCTGTGTTAAAAAGTTGGAAAGATCTCAAACTAACAACCTAAAGTTGCACAGAGAGTAACTAGTAAAACAAGAGCAAACCAACTCTAAGACTAACAGAAGAAAATAAATAACCAAAATCAGAGCTGAACTGAATGAAATTGCGATGGAAAAATTCATACAAAAGATCAATGAAACTAAAAGTTGATTTATTACAAACCATCCTACAGAAGAAAAAAAAAATCCCTCAGAGACTATTACAAACATCTCTGTGCTTACAAATCAGAAAACCTAGAAGAAATTGAAGTCCCGGAAACACGAAGCTTCCCAACATTGAACCAGAAAGAAATTAAAATCCTGAACAGAGCAATAATTTGTTCTGAAATGGAATCAATAATGAAAACCTTATTAACCAAAAGATGTCCTGGACCAGATGAATTCAGTCAAATTCTGCCAGGTGTAAAAAGAAGAGATAGTATCATTTCTACTCAAAGCACTGCAAAAATTCAAGGAGGAGGGACTCCTCCCTAACTCATCCTCTGAAGCAAGCATCATTCTGATACCAAAGCCTGACAGAGACACAATGAAAAGGAGAAAACTTCTGGTCAAAATCTCTAATAAACATAGATGCAAAGATACTCAACAAAATATGATTAATAGTGAACTGAATCCAACAGCACATCATAAAGCTAATCTACCACAGTCAAGCAGGCTTTATTCCTTGGATGCAAGATTGGTTCAGCATACATAAATCAATAAATGTGATTCATCACATAAACAAAATTAACAACATAAATTACACGATTATATCAATAGACACAGAAAAGACCTTTGGTAAAATTAATCCCTCAGTGAGAAACCCTTAACAATCAGACATCGAAGGAATATACCTCAAATAATAACAGCTATCTCTGACAAGCCCACAGCCGGCATCATACTAAACGGGCAAAAGCTGTAAACATTAACCTTGAGAACTGGAGCATGACAAGGATGCCCACTCTCACCACTCCTATTCAAAGTAGTACTGGAAGTCCCTGCATAGACCCTACCAGAAGGCTTCTAGGACTGATAAACAACTTCAGTGAAGTTTCAGGGTACAAAATCAGTGTACAAAAATCAGTAGCATTTTTATACACCAATGCTATTCAACCTCAGAGCCACATCAGCAATGCAATCTCATTTACAATAGCCACAAAAAAAAGAATAAGATACCTAGTAATGCTGCTTACCAAGGAGGTGAAAACTCTCTGCAAGCAGAATTGCTAAACACTGCTGAAAGAAAGATGAGATGACACAAACAAATAGAAAAACATTCCATGTTCGTGTATAGTGATATAGTTTGAATATTTTCCACATCCAAATCTCATGTTGAAATGTAATCCCCAATGTTGAAGGTAGGACCTGGTGGGAGGTATTTGGGTCATGGGGCAAATCCATCATGGCTCAGTGCTGTCCTCATGATAGTGGGTTCTCGTGAGATCTGGTTGTTGTAATGTGTGGCACCTCCCTCCCACTCTCTCTTGCTCCTGCTTTTGCCATGTGAAGTGCTTGCTTCCACTTTGCCTTCCACCATGAGTAAAAGTTCCCTGAGGCTCTCTCGGAAGCTGAACAGATGACGGCACCATGCTTGTACAGCCTGCAGAACCATGAATCAATTATACCTCTTTTCTTTGTAAATTACTCGGCCTCATGTGTTTCTTTATAGCAATGCAAGAAAGGTCTAACATAGATAGGAAGAACCAATATTGTTAAAATGGCCACATTGCCTGAAGCAATTTATGGATTAAATGCTATTCCAATTGAGCTTAAAACTTCATTTTTCACAGAATAATAATAATAAAAAAAACTATTCCAGAATTCATATGGAAGCAAAAAGAGCTCGAATCACCAAAGCAATTCTAAGCAAAAAGAACAAAGCCAGAGGTATAACACTACCTGATTTCAAACTATAATATAAGGCTAACAACCAAAGTAGCATGATACTCATAGAAAAACAGACACACAGATCAATGGAAAAGGATAGGGAGCTGAGAAATAAAGCCACACACCTACAACCAGCTGATATTTGACAGAGTCAACAATAACAAATGACGAGGAAAGGAATTCTAATTCAATTCGGGTGTTATTCCATAAATGGTAGCCATATGCAGAAGATTGAAACTGGACCCCTTACTTTCACCATATATAAAATTCAACTCAAGATGAATTAAAAATTTAAATGTAAGACCTAAAACAGTAAAAAAAAGAAAGCCCTAGAAGAATACCTAGGAAATAGCATTCTGGACATCAGCAAAGAATTTATGACTAAGTCCTCAAAAGCAATTGCAACAAAAACAAAAATTGACAAGTGTGACCTAATTAAAGAGCTTTCGCATAGCAAAAGAAACATCAACAGAGTAAAACGACAACCTACAGAATGAGAGAAAATATTTGCAGATTGCAGTAGCCAGAATCTGTAAGGAACTTAAATCAGCAAGCAAAAAACAACCCCATCAAAAACAGGCAAAGGACATGAACAGACACATCTCAAAAAGAGACAAACAGCTAACAAATACATAAAAAAAATGCTCAGCATCATTAATCATTAGAGAAATGCAAATTAAAACCACATGAGATACCATTTCACACCAGTCAGAATACCTATTGTTAAAAAGTCAAAAAGCAAGATTTTGGCAAGGTTGTGAAGGAAAGGGAACACTTAGACTCTGCTGGTAAGAATGTAAATTAGTTTAGCCACTGTGGAATACAATTTAGTGATTTCACCAAGAACTTAAGACCGAACTACCATTTGACCCAGCAATCCCAGTATTAGGAAATAAAGGAAAATGAGAAAATAAAGGAAAGGAAAATAAATTGTTCTATCAAAAAGGCACGTACCCTTGTGTGTTCATTGCAGCACTGCTCACAATGGCAAAGACGTGGAATCCACCAAGATGCCTATCAATGGTGAATCGGATAAAGAAAATATGGTCAATATACACTGTGGAATACTTAGCAGCCGTAAAAGAGAATGAGATCATGTCCTTTGCAGCAACATGGATGTATTAATAGCTGCAGGCCATTATCCTAAGTGAACTAATGCAGGAACAGAAAATCAAATACCTCATGTTCTCAAGTACAAGCAGGAGCTAAACATTTTACGGACATGAACCCAAAGATGGAAACAATAGGCACTAGGGACAGCTTGAAGTTGGAGGATGTGAGGCAGGCATAAATTGAAAGTCTACATATCAGGTACTATCCTCGCTACCTTGGCAATGGGATTATTCGTATGTCAAGCCTTAGTGACATGCGGTTTACTCATGTAATTGCACATGTACCACACCTGAACCTAAAATAAAAGAGAACCCATTGTAAAACATGAGAACTAGGCTTTTAAAATATCTGCCTACATAACAGATATAAGAAGCTCGGGTTCTATGAATGCAGTATGTTTTGGTCTTATTCCAGTGAGGTTACTGAGGCTCCTCCATCCTTCTATCTCCCTGTATGTGTTTGATGTTTTAGGACTCTGATCAGGGTATGATGATTTGCTTAGCTCATTTACCCTCTAACATTGCTATCTTCTATAATAAAATTTAGTTTTTATGTGCTGTATTGTCAGGTTCTAGAATTGTCTTTTGTGGAAATTGTATAATGGTATACAGTGCATCCTGATTTAGAATGTAGGTCAGTAAGGGCTCTATGAGGGCATAACATTGAAAGAGAAATTACAGAGAAGCAGGAGTTAGGGAGAAAAAAAAATTCCAGGTAGCATTTTCAGCGAAGAAAACAACTTATAGGGAGACCTAAGGTGGGAAAAATCACGTTTCAAGAACTATATGCATAGTCCGTGTGCGAGGAGAGTAGTGAGAGGAAGAGAGTGGCAAGAAACATCTAGCAAAATCTTTTAAGACAGGTTTGTGATTTTTGTATTTTTTCTAAGCACTATGAGAAATAATTGATAGAAGTGGTTTAATCAAGAAAGTAACACACACACATACACACAATTTTTAAACTATTCTGGCTTCAGTAAGGAAAATTGATTGGAGAGACAAAAAAATTTGGAGACACTCGCTAAGATACTGTCACAATATTAAACATAAATGATGATGATGGTTTGGGTTGAGAATAGTGGGAGAAATGATAGAGGAAATCAAAGGGATTGTAGATATATTATAGACGGAAACTTAGTAGGACTTGGTGAAGAGTGAAAAAGAAAGCAGTATCAATTAAACTATTGGAATGTTTACCACAGCTTTTAAAAAGATATATTCTACAGTTTACTTGTTACACGTGTTAACAGATGTTCTCTGAAAAAACAAAAGTGATTCTATGGTTAAGTAAATTTTAGAAACACTGGGTTAAGACAGTTAAAGAGCGTCTTCACTATAAAATGTTTCAGTGCCTTAAATATGTGCTGTGCATTGTGGATTTTCAACAGGGTAACTATGGACATGTTTTTGATGAAGTTCTTGTAGGCCCAGACTTTTACTGAACATACTTTGTGAGTTGCTGCTTAAAGGAGTAAATGATCTCTAATAGAAAAGTATTTAATTGTTCATATTAAATACCGTATTTGAATGAATTCTTTTTTTATTCGATTGACCATACTCATGTGTTCTATAAATTAAGAAAGGATTTTTTAAAAATCCAATGCAAAATACAATTTTTGATACCTACATTAAACACAAGAAGTTTATTTATATTTTATAAAATTCACTTTCTTATTGTTGCAAGGTAAAAGGAAAATATGAAAATTTTTCCACACTAATTACTTTGTCAAATTTTTTCTCTGTTCACTAAAACTTCTTAAATGCTATCAGTTTATTAAATAACATATTAACTTTTATATTAGGTTATGTTATAAAGTATTAAACTATCCCCCAAATATCTTTATACTTTTAATACTTTTAATATTTAAATATTTTATAATTGTGTATGATTATAGGGATGAAAAAATGCAGCCACCTAAATTTTCATACCATACACCTCTAATCTGTCCATTACTATAGATTTTATTTATCAATTCAACAATGATTTATTGAGCTCAAATATGCACTAGGCATGTGTGGCATATAAAATCGTGAATAAGACATGTGAATTACTAAATACTAAATGGAGAGAAACTGAAAACCTTTCCTCTGAGATCTGGAATGTGACAAGAATGCACACTGTCACCACTGTTATTCAACATAGTACTGGAAATCCTAGCTAGAGCAATCAGAAAAGAAAAAGAAATAAAGGGCATCCCAATGGGAAAGCAAGTCAAATTATACTTGTTCATAGATGATATAATCTTATATTTGAAAAAACCTCAGGACTTCTCAAAAAAAAATTTCAGTGAAGTTGCAGGATACAAAATCAACATACAAAAGTCAGCAGCCTTCCTATATGCAAACAATGAACAATCTGAAAAAAAATTTAAAAAGTAATCTCATCTACAATAACCACATATAAAATTACATACCTAGGAGTTTGCTTTACCAAAGAAGTGAAAAATCTCTGTAATGAAAACTATAAAACATTGATGAAAGAAATTGAAGAGGGCACCAAATAGTGGAACAATATGCCATGTTCATGGATTGGAAGAATCAATATTGTTAAAATGTTCATATTATTGAATGAAAGGAATCTACAGATTCAATGCAATCTCTGTCAAAATAACAAAGCCATTTTTCACAGAAGTAGAAAAACAATTTGAAAATTTATATGAAACTAGAAAAGACCAAAAATAGCCAAAACTATCTTAAGAAAAAATAACAGGCCAGGTGCGGTGGCTAATGGCTGTAATCCTAGCACTTTGGGAGGCCAAGGCAGGTGGATCACCTGAGGTTAGGAGTTCGAGACAAGCCTGGCCAACATGGCAAAACTTCATCTCTACTAAATATACAAAAAATTAGCCTGGCATGGTGGCGGGCGCCAGTAATCCCAGCAACTTGGGAGGCTGAGGCACGAGAATCACTTGAACCTAGGAGGCAGAAGTTGCAGTGAGCCGAGATTGCACCATTGCACTCTAGCCTGGGCAACAAGAGCAAAACTCAGTCTCAAAAAAAAAAAAAAAAAAAAAAAATAGAGAAAAGGACAAAACTGGAAGAATTACAGTACTTCAAATAATACTATAGATCTATAGTAACTGAAACTTCATGGTACTGGCATAAAAACGGATACACAGACTGAAGGAACAGAATAGAGAACTCAGAAACAAATTCATACAACAACAGTGAACTCATTTTTTTTTTTTTTTTTAATGTAGGTGCCAAGAGTATACATTGGAAAAAAGACAGTCTGTTCAATTAATGGTGCTGGGAAAACTAGATTCAAAAGAATGAAACTAGGCCCCTATCTCTTGCTATATACAAAAATCAAACCAAAATGAATTCAAGACTTAAATCTAAGATCTCATACTGTGAAACTACTAGAAGAAAACACTAGAGAAAATCTCTAGAACATTGATCTGGGCAAGGATTTCTTGAACAATACCCCACAAGCACAGGCAACCAAAGCAAAAATGGAAAAATGTGATCACATCAAGTCAAAAAGCTTCTGCACAGCAAAGGAAACAATCAACAAAGTAAAGAGACAACCCACAGAATGGGAGAAAACTACCCTTCTGACAAGGGATTAATAACTAGAATATATAAAGAGTTCAAACAACTCTATAGGCTAAAATCCAAGAATCCAATCAAAAAATGGGCCAAAGATTTGAATAAACATATCTCAAAAGAAGACATACAAATGATAAACAGACTATGAAAAGGTGCCCATTGTAGAGAGCGGAGCAAGATGGCCGAATAGGAGAAGCTCCAGTATCCAACTCCCGGAGCGAGCGACACAGAAGACTGGTGATTTCTGCATTTTCAACTGAGGTACTGGGGTCATCTCACTGGGGAGTGCCGGACAATTGGTGCTGGTCAGCTGCTGCAGCCCGACCAGCGAGAGCTGAAGCAGGGCGAGGCATCGCCTCACCTGGGAAGCACAAGGGGGAAGGGAATCCCTTTTCCTAGCCAGGCAAACTGAGACACACAATACCTGGAAAATCGGGTAATTCCCACCCCAATACTGTGCTTTAAGCAAACAGGCACACCAGGAGACTATACCCACACCTGGCCAGGAGGGTCCCACGGCCACGGAGCCTCCCTCATTGCTAGCACAGCAGTCTGTGATCTAACTACAAGGCAGCAGCGAAGCTGGGGGAGGGGCGCCCACCATTGCTGAGGCTTAAGTAGGTAAACAAAGCTGCTGGGAAGCTCGAACTGGGTGGAGCTCACAGCAGCTCAAGGAAACCTGCCTGTCTCTGTAGACTCCACCTCTGGGGACAGGGCACAGTTAAAAAACAACAGGGGAAGCAGCAGAGGCCTGTGCAGACACAAAGGACTCTGTCTGACAGCTTTGAAGAGAGCAGTGGATCTCCCAACACGGAGGTTGAGATCTGAGAAGGGGCAGTCTGCCTGCTCAAGTGGGTCCCTGACCCCTGAGTAGCCTAACTGGGAGACATCCCCCACTAGGGGCAGTCTGACACCCCACACCTCACAGGGTGGAGTACACCCCTGAGAGGAAGCTTCAAAAGTAAGAATCAGACAGGTACACTCGCTGCTCAGCAATATTCTATCTTCTGCAAACTCTGCTGCTGATACCCAGGTAAACAGGGTCTGGAGTGGACCTCAAGCAATCTCCAACAGACCTAAAGCTGAGGGTCCTGACTATTAGAAGGAAAACTCTCAAACAGGAAGAACACCTATACCAAAACCCCATCAGTACATCACCATCATCAAAGACCAGAAGCAGATAAAACCACAAAGATGGGGAAGAAGCAGGGCAGAAAAGCTGGAAATTCAAAAAACAAGAGCGCATCTCCCCCTGCAAAGGAGTGCAGCTCATCGCCAGCAACGGATAAAAGCTGGTCAGAGAATGACTTTGATGAGATGAGAGAAGAAGGCTTCAGTCCATCAAACTTCTCAGAGCTAAAGGAGGAATTACATACCCAGCACAAAGAAACTAAAAATCTTGAAAAAACAGTGGAAGAATTGATAGCTAGAATAATTAATGCACAGAAGGTCATAAATGAAGTGACAGAGATGAAAACCATGACACGAGAAATACGTGACAAATCCACAAGCCTCAGTAACCGACTGGATCAACTGGAAGAAAGAGTATCAGCGATGGAGGATCAAATGAATGAAATGAAGCGAGAAGAGAAACCAAAAGAAAAAAGAAGAAAAAGAAATGAACAAAGCCTGCAAGAAGTATGGGATTATGTAAAAAGACCAAATCTACGTCTGATTGGGGTGCCTGAAAGTGAGGGGGAAAATGGAACCAAGTTGGAAAACACTCTTCAGGATATCATCCAGGAGAACTTCCCCAACCTAGTAGGGCAGGCCAACATTCAAATTCAGGAAATACAGAGAACGCCACAAA
>NC_045436.1:108832648-108857844 GCF_002776525.5 Piliocolobus tephrosceles | reverse complement strand
TATAGGTGTCCTTCCTGTTTGATAGTTTTCCTTCTGACAGTCAGGACCCTCAGCTATAGGTCTGTTGGAGATTGCTTGAGGTCCACTCCAGACCCTGTTTGTCTGGGTATCAGCAGCAGAGGTTGCAGAAGATAGAATATTGCTGAACAACGAGTGTACCTGTCTGATTCTTGCTTTGGAAGCTTCCTCTCAGGGGTGTACTCCACCCTGTGAGGTGTGGGGTGTCAGACTGCCCCTAGTGGGGGATGTCTCCCAGTTAGGCTACTCAGGGGTCAGGGACCCACTTGAGCAGGCAGCCTGCCCCTTCTCAGATCTCAACCTCCGTGTTGGGAGATCCACTGCTCTCTTCAAAGCTGTCAGACAGAGTCGTTCGCATCTGCACAGGCCTCTGCTGTTCCCCGTGTTATTTTTTAGCTGTACCCTGTCCCCAGAGGTGGAGTCTACAGAGACAGGCAGGTTTCCTTGAGCTGCTGTGAGCTCCACCCAGTTGGAGCTTCCCAGCAGCTTTGTTTACCTACTTAAGCCTCAGCAATGGCGGGCGCCCCTCCCCCAGCCTCGCTGCTGCCTTGCGGTTAGATTGCGGCAGACTGCTGTGTTAGCAAGGAGGGAGGCTCCGTGGGCGTGGGACCCTCCCGGCCAGGTGTGGATATAATCTCCTGGTGTGCCGGTGTGCTTACAGCGCAGTATTGGGGTGGGAATTACCCGATTTTCCAGGTGTTGTGTGTCTCAGTTCCCCTGGCTAGGAAAAGGGACTCCCTTCCCCCTTGCACTTCCCAGGTGAGGCGATGCCTCGCCCTGCTTCAGCTCTCGCTGGTCAGGGTGCAGCAGCTGACCAGCACTGATTGTCCGGCACTCCCAAGTGAGATGACCCCAGTACCTCAGTTGAAAATGCAGAAATCACTGGTCTTCTGTGTCGCTCGCGCTGGGAGATGGAGACTGGAGCTGTTCCTATTCGGCCATCTTGCTCCGCCCAATCCTGTAAAAATTCTTAAACCAAAAATCTCTCCAAATGGAATCCTGACTGACCTGGGTCCTAAAGAATATTGTTTCAGTTAAATTAAAAGTAAGTGAAAAGGCAATTAAGAATAGTTTACGAAAAAAGGGAAGGAGACTAAAAAAGCACATATTAGATTTAGCTCTACTATTCTTTGTCTTCGTCTTTAAAAAATAATCTCTCAGAGATTAAAGATGGGTTGTCCATTGAATTGATGCTCAAAGGAAAGGACCTGAAATTGTTCACTGGTTGCCATTTTCCTTCTATGCAATTTTAACTTAAAAATGCTATTCTAATGTGTGTGTGTGTGTGTGTGTGTGTGTGTGTGTGTGTGTGTATATGTACATATGATTTTGTTGTTTAAATAAAAACGAAAAGTTGTTTAAAGTCTAGGAAACCAAAACATAATTAGAATGATGCTTGAAATTTTCATTTATTTTTGCAACTGTGAAATGTAAGCAATATATATTATTTTAAAAGTTTATATTATATCCTAATACAATGTATATTTGAGTCAATTAAAATGTAATATGCATTGTTACTAAATCAATGAAAGCCTCTCTTTTAAATGATAACTATTTTTATTTTAATTATAGATTCATTTTCTGCTAATTCAATAAATAACTTCAACAATTTTGAGGAAAAGATGACTGGTGTAAAATTTTTAAAAATTAATAATAAAAGTTTGTTTCTAAAATGTTAGAAAAAAATGAGTTAGAAAAACTTTTAGGAAAAAATGAGTGTGTGTTATTCTGATCAATTAATATTATACAAATATACTGAACCTATTTTATATATGTGTATACTTTTAATTGGTCTACATTTTTTATAATCCAATCACATGGAAGCTTCTACATAAAAATTTAAACTTAGAATTGAATAAGTTATGATTAGAATTTAATGATTTAGAAAATAGCAAAATTATGTGTCATGTTTCCTTTGCTATTCTCTGAAATATGTGAATATTAGAGTGGTATAAAATCAATCCTAGAAAAATCACAATCAAAGTTTTGTAAATTTAATCAATCTTCTCTTTATTTTCAAGAAAACTAAAAGAAAAATGACGACAATATCAAAAATAAAAGTGGTTGAAATAGAGATGATAGTCAAGGCTTTTCCATGCCTATGTGTGGTGATCACATTATTTTTCTCTTAAAAGTAGTGAATATAGTAGATTGCATTAATTTATGTTATATATTATAGTAACAATTAAAATAAAATTTATTGAGTCTTTAATGCGGACTAAGTTGAAATATAAGGTACTCAGTTTTCCTGGCTTTCTGCATGGAGAGGATAAAGAAGAAAGGATGGCATGAAGGAAATGATTTATGAAGCACATGATTTTTGGGCCTCGTATAGAGGTTTTTAGAGAAGAGGGGGAAGAAGGACCTTCTAGACTGAAGGTTGAGGGCTATGAAAGGCACAGGGACTGTGCAATGGCTGTAGTGTACCATGCAGTTAGGTTGATGGCAAATCAAAAGATAAGGTTCTGGCCCCAGAGGATAATCTCTGTGTACTGTGTCCTCAGTAAGTAAATTGTAAGGCAGGAGGAGATGGAGACTGGACCACAGTTTTATTGGTGGCCATGTTCTCTACAGATAACCACAATGCCTCTCAGGTAGCCAGCCAGCCAAGCCTCAGTTAACAACACTCCCTCTTTGTCTCCTCAGGTTTTAAGGTAAGAGGATCTTCCTACGGTGTCACTGTGGCTAATTCTTGTCTGTTTCCATCACCCCTTGTGAACATTCTGAATCCTGTTGATATCTCTACTATACTCTCTTCCCTTAAGCCCTTTCAGTGTTTCATTTGGTTTCTGCTGGGATTCTGACTGATAAAGTGAATATTGGATGTGATGTGGACACTGAGGAATAAAATCTCAGATGATTCCATATAGTTTTAGTTTGGCTTGGGTGTTCAGGCAAATGGTGTATAATTGATCATTTATATTGGAAAGTTGTATTAATATATTTCCTTAGAAATATTCTATAATGTAAAGTTGTTTAAAAATATTCTAGTTAATTTTAACTAGCTTTTTTTCTTTTACTATTATAACATAAGACAAAAGAAGAAAAAGTTTTGGGAAATTTTAGCTTAGTGTCAGATTTGGTTTGTAATTCATAACAAACATAAAGTGACTAATGAGAAAATTAAAATCTACATGTCAAAGAGAACTGATGGGTGGGAATTAAAATTAGTAGGGAATAATAATGAGAGAGTTTAGCAAAATTGCATGATGCAAAGTAATATACAAATTACATTTTATTTTATATACAATCAACAAGCAGAAAGTGAAAGAAAAAGCTTTCCACATTAACATTAATATCCTATTGTTAGACGTAAATCTAACAAAAGATGTACAAGACTTAAGAACAAATGCAATAAAACTTTATTGAAAAAACTTTAAAAATCATAAATAAGTAGTGAGACACACACACTTTTCTTAGCTTCATGATTGAAAGCTACAGTATCATAAAGATGTTCATTCTTTACAAATTGGAAATTCAAATAAAAATTCCAAGAGTTTTTTAAAAGTGGAAGTTGACAAATATATTTTTAAAATTTCATAGTAATACAAAGAAGGTCAAAGACATTTTGATGAAGAAAGGATAAGATTTCTTTTTTGGACATCAAAATTTGTCATAAATGCTCAGTCTTTGCTAGTGTGATATTGGTATGAAGAAAGATACATAAAAACTGGAATAAAATAGAGAAGCTAGAAACACATCTATATATATAAATATTTGAGACATGACAAAAGAGGCATTGAAGGTTCTTTTCATTAAAGTTTTAAACATTGCATAGGCAATGTGCTGATTACTTCAGGGTGGAGAAAGATTTATTTAAAGTGGAAAAAAGTCTATAACAATGAATAATTTTGATATATTGGTATACATTCGAATTAGATCAATTACAGAAACTCCAACAAGAGCAAAAATACAGGCTATATATAGAATAATATATTTGCAGAACATATAATAAATAAAAATCTAAAATCTAGAATATATGAACACTTCTACAAAACAATACAATGTAAATAACTCAATAATAAAGTGAAAAAAACTGGAATGAGCATTTTGCGTGAGAGGAAATTAATATGACAAAACATCAATAAAAATAGGAAAATGCAAATTAAAAGCACTCTGAGATTGCTTAACCTTACACTGGATTGCTTATATTAAAAAGTTCTAAATTACTACATGTTGGAAATGATGTGAAGCAAAACGAACTCACACACTCTCATAGTTAAGTGTAAATTTGATCAACAATTTTGGAAACAAGTGGCTTTATTTTGTAAATTGGAAATTACAAATGTCCTATTACACAGCTCTTCTATTGCTAGCCGTAGATATTTGAGAAATATATACTCAGAAATGTACACAGGTACAGGAAATTATAGCAGCATATTTATAATAGACCCAAAGGAGAAACAACTCTGAGGTCTATACTAAGAGAAAGGACAAATAAATGGTTGTATATTTATACAAGAGAATACAATGAAAATTAGGTACAGCTGCACACATCAACATGTGGAACATAGTAAAGAAACGTGGAAAATGCTAAAGAAACAATATATTACAAATATATACTTTGTGGTTTCATTTATAGAAAGTTCAGAAACAAGTAAAATTACACCATATTGTTTAGGGGTACATACTTAAGTGAAACAAAGAGGTGATGATTCTGAAATTTGGAGACTGAGATAGAGGAAATGTGAGAGTAAATATCATAAAAGTGAGAAAGTAGTTAGCCATGGTGTAGGAGGTGGGAAGATGGAGTCGTGAGCAGGAGAGAGTGATCAGGGGCTTCTATCTAAAGTGTTGTGGTCATTGTTCTTATTTCAGAATAATCTTATGAGTATATTATTTTAATATAAATTCATATTTAAGATACGGAAGTTTTTCCATGCTTTTTGCAGCAAGTTCCCATCATGCTTTTCATTTGGGCCTTTGTGGTTATCTGGCTTGAAATTGTTTCCACTTTGCTAAAGAGAACCGGAGAGAAACAAATAACTGACTTTGGTAACTAAGTTCTGCATATTTCAGAAGGTGAAAATGCTCTAATTTAGTTCACATGATGAAAAAACTTGAAGTAGTTTCAAGTTGTATGAAAGAAGTGATAAGCAAGAAAGTATATGTAGAAAAATAAATATATTATAGACAATTATTACATCTTGTTCCAAAATAAGAAACAGCATGTTATGGGCTAAACTGTATCCCTCCTTAAAATTCATATGTTGAAATCCTAACCCCAACTATCATGGTATTTGGAGACTGAGACTTTGGGAGGTCACTAGGTTTAGATGACATCATGAGGGTGGGGCCCTCATGATGGAGTTAGTGCTGTTATTAAAAGAATCACCAGAGTTTGTTCTTGCTTCCTCTGCCATATTTGATACGGTAGGGTAGCAATCTGAAAGCCAGAAAGAGGGCCTGTACCAGAACACAACCATGCTGACACCCTGATCCCTCACTTCCAGACTCCAAAAACTGTGATAAAATAAATTTGTTGTTTACACCACTCAGTGTATGCCATTTTGCTACGGCAGCCCAAACTGCCTAATACAGAGCAAATACACAATGATACATTGAGAGAAGGAATGTAAAGATTCAATAGCATTACAGATGCATATGAAACATTTTTAATGTTCTTTTATTCTTTTTTCTTTTTAATTTTTGTGGGTATATAGGGTAGGTATATATATCTATGGGAGTACATGAGATATTTTGATACATGCAGAGTAAATAGGGCATCAACATTATTCATCACCTCAAGCATTTATCCTTTATTTGTGTAATGAACATTACAGTTAAACTATTTTGGTTCTTTTAAATGTACAATAAAGTACTGTTGACTGTAGTCACCCTGTTGTGCTATCAAATACTACATCTTATTCATTCTGGTTTTTTGAACCTGTTAACCATTCCCATTTCCCCAGCCCAGCTATCCTTCCCAGCCTCTGGTAACCATCATTCTACTATCATCATGAGTTCAATTGTTTTAATTTCTAGCGTCCACAAATAAGTGAGAACAAGCGAAGTTTGTCTTTCTGTGCCTGGCTTATTTTGCTTAACAAAATTACCTCCAGTTTCATATCTGTTATTGCACATGACTGGATCCCAGTCTTTTTTTTTTTTTTTTTTTTTTGAGACAAGTCTCACCCTGTCTCCCAGGCTAGAATGCAATGGCACTATCTCAACTCACTGCAACCTCCACATCCCAGGTTCAAGCAATTCTGCCTTAGCCTCCCAAGTAGCTGGGATTACAGGCACGCATCACCATGCCTGGCTAATTTTTTGTATGTTTAGCAGAGACGGGGTTTCACCATGTTGGCCAGGCTGGTCTCAAACTCCTGACCTTGTTATCTGCCCACCTGGGTCTCCCAAAGTGCTGGAATTACAGGCGTGAGCCACCATGCCTGGCCCAATCTCAGTCTTTTTATTCCATATGTATATGTACTACATTTTCTTTATCTATGCATCTGTTGAAGGACACTTAAGTTGCTTACAAATCTTGGCTATTGTGAAAAATGCTGCAATAAACATGGGCATGCAGACATGATATACTGATATACTTTATTTTGGGTATAGGCATAGCAGTGGGATTGCTAGTTCACATGATACGTCTATTTTTAGTTTTCTGAGGAACCTACAAACTGTTCTCCGTAGTGGCTGTACTAATTTACAATGCTATCAACAGTGTATCAAGGTTCTCTTTTCTCCACATCATCACCAGTATTTGTTATTGCCTATCTTTTAGATAAAAGCCATTTTAACTGGAAAGAGATGATAGCTCATTGTAGTTTTGATTTGCATTTTTCTAGTGATTAATGATGTTGAGTACCTTTGATATGCCTATTTGTCATTTGTGTTTTCAAATCTTTGGCCCAGTTTTTGATTGGATTATTAGATTTCAGCCTATACAACTGTTTGAACTCTTTGTATATTCTGGTTATTAATCCCTTATCAGAAAGGTAGTTTTCTCCCATTCTGTGGGTTGTCTCTTTACTCTGTTGATTGATTCCTTTGCTGTGCAGAAGCTTTTTGACTTGATGTGATTCCGTATTTCCACTTTTGCTTTGGTTGCCTGTGCTTGTGGGGTATTGTTCAAGAAATCTTTGCCCAGATCAATGTCCCAGAGATTTTCTCCAGTGTTTTCTTGTAGTAGTTTCACAGTTTGAGACCTTAGATTTAAGTCTTGAATTCAGTTTGATTTTATATATGGTGAGAGATAGGGGCCTAGTTTCATTCTTCTGCATATGGATATTCAGTTTTTCTGGCTCCATTTATTGAAAACTCATTTCCCTAATATATATGTTCTTTACACCTTTATAAAAAAAAATGAGTGCCCTGATGGTGTATGAATTTGTTTCTCAGTTCTCTATTCTATTCTTTTGATTTATGTATCTGTTTTTATGCCAGTACCATGTTGTTTCAGTTACTGCAGCTTCATAGTATAATTTGAAGTCAGGTAATGTGATTCATCTAGTTGTGTTCTTTTTACTTAGGATAACTTTGGTTATTCTGGGTCTTTTGTGGTTCCACATAAGTTTTAGGAATGTTTTTTCTATTTCTGTGAAAAAATGTCATTGGTATTTTTATAGAGATTGCATTGAATCTACAGCTTTCTTGGGGTAATATGGACATTTTAACAATATTGTTTCTTCCAATCCATGAACCTGTATATTGTCCCATATTTTAGTGTCCCATTCCATTTCTTTTATCAATATTTTATAGTTTTTATTGTAGATATCCTTCACTTATTTGGTTAATTCCTAAGTATTTAATTTTATTTGTAGCTATTGTAAATGGGATTAAATTTTATTTCTTTTTCAGATTATTCACTTTTGATATATGGAAATGCAATAGATTTATCTATATTAATATTAATAATATTAATAATATAATATAGATTTATCTATATTAATTTTGTATCCTGCAACTTTACTCAATTTGTTTATCAGCTCTAATCGTTTTTCAGTGGAGTCTTTAGGTCTTTCCAAATGTAAGATCATCTCATCTGCAAACAAGGATAATTTGACTTCTTCCTTTGCACCTTTCTAATTGGATGACCCTTATTTCTTTTTCTTTTCTGATTTCTCTATCTAGGACTTCCAGTGCTATGTTGAGTACAGTGAAGAAAGTGGGCATCCTTGTCTTATTGCAAATCTTAGAGAAAAGATCTTCAAGATTTCCCCATTAAGTATGATACTAACTGTGGGTCTGTCATATTTGGCTTTTATTTTTTGGGGGTTATGTTCCTTCTTTCCACAGTTTTTGAGGGTTTTTATCATGAAAGGATGTTAAATTTTATTAAATAATTTCTCAGCATCAATTGCAATGATCATATAGTTTTGGTCCTTTGTTATGTTGATGTGATATGTCACATTGATTGATTTTCATATGCTAAATGCTCCTTGACTCCCTGGGATAAGTTTCATTTGATCCTGATATATAATCTTTTAATATGTTTTTATTTTGCTGGGGATTTTTGCATCAATGTTCATCAGGGATATTGGCCTGTAGTTTTCTCTTTTTGATGTATCTTTGTGCAGTTTTGGTATCAAAATAATATTGGCCTTGTAGAATGAGTTTGGAATTACTCTATCCTTTTCTGTTTTTCAGAATAGTTTGAGTAGGATTGGTATTAGTTGTTCTTTAAATGTGTGATAAAACTTAGCAGTAAAGTCATTGGGTCCCAGACTTTCATTTGTTGGAAGACTTTTAATTTCAGCTTTAATTTTATTACTTATTATTGGTTTGTTTATGTTTTGGTTTTCTTCATGGTTCAATCTTGGTAGATTATACATATCTATACATTTATTCATTTCTTGTGGATTTTCCAATTTATTGGCATAGTTGCTCATAGTAGCCTCTAATAATCCTTTGAATTTCTGCAGTATCAGTTATAATGTCTCCTTTTTCACATTTACTAAATTTTTGTTTGTTTGTTTTTTGAGAACAGACCTCACTCTGTCTCTCAGGCTGGGATGCAGTGGCACAATAACACCTCACTGCAGCCTCAACTTCTCAGGCTCATGTGATCTTCTGACCTCATCCTCCCAGGTAACCGGGACTACAGGCAGGAGCCACCATGCCCAGCTAATGTCTTCTTTTTCACTCTGATTTTATTTATTTGGGTGTTCTCTCTCTTTTTTTTCTTAGTCTGGATAGAGGTTTGACAATTTTATCTTTTCAAAAAAACAAATCTTCCCTTTTGTTAAACATTTGTATTGTTTTCTTCACTTCAATTTCATTTATTTCTGATCTTTATTATTTCTTATACCAATTTTAGGTTTGTTTTGTTCTTGCTTTTATAGTTTTTAAAGATGCATCATTAGGTTGTTTATTTTAAATTTTTCTGTTCTTTTGATGTAGATACTTATAGCTATAAACCTTTTCAGTACTGCTTTTGCTGAATCCCATAGGCTTTGGTATGTTGTGTTTCCCTTGTCGTTTGTTTGAAGATATTTTTAAATCTCTTTCTTTTCTTCATTGACTCACTGGTCATTCAAGAATTATAAATACTTTCATCTGTGAAAAGGTAGAATGATTTTCTCCTTATTTATGTAAAGGACAAAACAGAAAAATGTCATGGTTTCTCGGAAATGTACAAAAATATCATCTCTGATAGAGCAATAGGTGCCCCATATCAAAATACAGTAAAAACATCTCTTCCATATTTAACTCTCAAATTAGCTTATATATTATGGTAAATAAAATGATATTTTCTCATCAAGTTTGCAAATAGTTTTCCATTTTGGCCTCTAAAAATTAGAATTTAAATTATTTGGGATCATACAAATATAAATATATACAAATAGTTCCGTCAGTAAATTTATCCATGGGAAATAGAACTGTTTCTGTAAACTATGTTTTCATAGATATGTTTGTTTGTTTTTTAAGAATATAACATTATAGATTTTGTATAATACACTTTTACTCAACTACTGTTTTTCACTTTGCTCTTCCTTAATTTTTTCCAAACTAATTATACAACACATTGTAAGGAACTAAGGCACAGAGAGGTTGCATTATATATTCAAACAAGTGTGAAGGAGTTGAATGTAAATTATCTAAATGTGAAATATAGGCTAGATTGGAGTTCTCTGGCTTAAAATATTAAATCTACCTTTGAACAGAACAGTTGATGAGAACTTCAGTCTAGACTGGAATGATGATAATAGCTGATTAGCTTTCCTTGGAGACTGCAAGACCAGCCTACTCTGATTACTCCCAGGGGAAGCCCCAGATAAAGTCTGCATACCTCACTCCTCCTACTCTCCTACACCCCTCCCTACTAATTTATGTTCCTTCTCCCCAGTGAATTCTCATTGGTTTCACAATGTAAAAATATTATGATGTAGTGTTTATGATATGCTGCTTTGATGTATTGTGAAGTTTCATTATAGTGAAATAAAGTCTGAGAATTAGTGAATCTAGAATAAAACTGAATACCAACTGATTATAGTGAAGTTATAAATATAATTCCCATTAGATTTTATTTAAAGATAATTAAAATTGTTTGCAAAATGTCTAGCATAGGGACTAGTACAAAGGCAGTGCCCAATAGCTAAAAAGCATTGCTGTTAGAATAGATTTAATCTCAGATTTGAATTAGGGATTTTTAAGAAACTGCTTATTAGAAAACATCATTTTTGGTTTTTGTTGAGATGGAGTCTTGCTCTGTTGCCAGGCTGGAGTACAGTGGCATGATCTTGGTTCACTGCAACCTCTGCCTCCCAGGTTCAAGTGATTCTTCTGCCTCAGCCTCCAGAGTAGCTGGGACTATAGGTGTGCACCACCATGCCCAGCTAATTTTTGTATTTTTAGTAGAGCAGGATTTCAGCATGTTGGCCAGGATGGTCTCCATCTCTTGACCTTGTGATCCACATGCCTCAGCCTCCCAAAATGCTGGGATTACAGGCATGAGCCACCATGCCTGGCCTAGAAAACATCTTAATGATTAATCAAACTTTGTTTGTTAGAACACTTCCAGTTATACATTAAAAATCCAAAAAATAATTGATATCACAAATATGTAGTGAAAGAATTTATTTAAAAAATAAACTCTTAAAAAGTAACTCTTGAAAATAAGTTTCTACTTTAACAGTTTTCCAATTTTTTCCTTTTGTTATTCATTCATTTTGAGTGTTAAGCTAATAATGTCAGTTTATGTGATAATGATATATAAACAACACACTGAAATCATAAAACCAGTAACCTAATTGTTGAAGATTAATAATATGTTTATAATCATTCAAGTAGGATTATATAAATAGCTTTAGCTACTGATTAAACATGGTTGGTAAAATTTAACTCATCCATATAACTTTTACCACATTTTGAAACTGCAGTGGAGTATGAACAATAAAGATGGAGTATTTGCCTTTGTAGAACTTATAACGCTAAGATTTTGAAACAGACCTACTTCACTTCTTGAGGAAGTTACTGCTTTTGTAATATTTATATAAGCAAGGTTTCTCAGGTCACTGGCTGTTAAATAAACCTAGTTAAATAAGAGTAATGCATGTTAAAGATTTAAGAATTCCTTACCTCACACTCTGCATTAACTTTCATTCTTTGCCAATATTTCCTCTTGCTAAGAAGTTTATATAAGAATGATTATTATGTAACATTTTTTTTCTCTGCTTCAGATAGCTTTGGAGCCAAAGATCCTTATGTCCTCTGTTCCAAATTTATATAATACTTCTATCTTCCTCATTGAGTTTATAAGAAATGATGTAATTCTATGTATGTGAGACTTGCATAATAATAAAAGAAGAACAGTATGAACTTAGGATATTGTCAGGCTAATAGTCATTTGCTTGGACTAATTATATATTAATGATGTTTGGTGGTTAATGATACAGTATGATTGCTTTGGACCACAAGTTTTACCTCTGCTATTGGGCCTAGATATTATTTAGCACATCATGAAATCCAGGTTCAGAAAAATGTGGTTGTTTGGACTAATCAGTTGATAAGTGAGTAGGAATTAAAGGTTGATATTCTATCTTATATTTTAGTTTAATTTTTAGTATCTTGTGCTATTATTTGATAGACTTAACCTATGACTGTCTTAAAAAATCATTTTAGTTATGTAAGTAATACAGTCTCCTGGGAAATTCTTAGAATATTTCACCTAAGGTTAAATTCCAATTTGATCACCAAGCCAATCACACAAGAGCATCTTTTTTCAGAAAGTGAACAAATTTCAAATGGTCAAGTATCTTTTTGGACTAGGTGGATAAAAAAGTAACAGAAAACCCCAGAATAACAGTGGCTGAAACCAAATATAAATTCTTTTCAATCTCATATTCACACACTCCAGCTGGTGTTACTCAAGGCTGTGTGGGTATTCTAAAATATCAGGGACCCTGTCCCTCTTTGTTTCTCCATAATAGTGGCCTCCAACTTATGGCCAAGATGGCAGTTGGAGTTTCAGTCATTATATTGCATTCTAGCTACAAGAAAAAAAGTACCCCTCCCTACTTTAAGTATACTCTTAGAAGTCACAAATCATTTTCACTTGACTCTTATGTGCAAAAGTTAGTGACATGAACATAATTAGCTGCAAAGAGACTAAGAAATGTGGTCTTTATTCCAGGCTGCTACATGTACAAGTGAAAACTAGGGCTTTCATTGTTATGGAAGAAGGGGGAACAGTGTCTGCCATAGTAAGTGTCCAGGGACAGTAAGAATTCTATTGCCCATTACTTTATTTTCTTGTCCAGCCCAGATATCTGCTGAAAACCTCGGCCATTATCAAGAGAGTCATGCTTAGCAAAATATTAGGAGTCCCATCCTTACTAGTGAATGATGCCTAAAAATCTATTCTTCTGGCATTTTATATCTGATATATCAGGGATAATTTTGATTTTCCTTGGAACTTTCATAAACATCCACTTCAAGGAATAGTTATAACAATAGCAATAAAACAGTAAGTTGCAAAATATGTAATAAAATGAACAAATGACCACATACCATGTATATTTTTATGTATACACAAATATATAGATATATTATAGACATATATCTATATATAATTTAAAAAACCTTGAAGGCTACAGGCAAAACTGATAGTGATCATTACCTTTTGTGTTGTGGGATCAGGGTTGATGATCAAATTGGACTTTATCTGTAAAGTTCTAAAAATTTGCAGCAAAATAAGGTATGCTTGGGAAGGTAGCAGGAGTAGAAAGTAGACATAATTTGTGGAAATTCTTAGGAATTCTATAGTACCCTAACTGTATAGCCATTGTATCAATTACAGGTTTTTATTGTGAGCAATAGAAACCAATTCTAATGAACAAAATCAAAAAGGGAATTGGAAGATCCCTGATTACCATAGATTCAAAGACAAAGTTGAATAAGACTATGTAGTAGGAAGTAAGGGTAGCCACTATAAATCCAGCTACCTTGCATTCTTGTGTCTCTGTTAAAGATTTACATCCTCTAACTTGCTTTTCTTTATTTTTTATTTTTTATTTTTTATTTTATTTTATTTTATTTTTTTATTATACTTTAAGTTCTAGGGTACATGTGCATAGAAATACATGTAAAAGTGCTGTGCAAAATATTTCCATTTCCCTAATCCTATAATTACACTTCTGGAAATATGGCCTAAAGAGATAATTTTAAATATGGAAAAAGTTACCCGTTGGAGCATTATTTAGAATAAAAAGAGTAAAATTTAATTTCATCTAATATACTGACAATTAAATGTTATATAGCTATACACACCTACACACACACAAACACACAGAGTGAAGTATCTGATAGTCATTACAAGTTAAGGTTAAGTTATGATTATAGAGACTAGATCACTTGGTTCCTACAGGACAATGTCTCTTTTTAAAAAGAGTTAAATGTTCATTATGATCACAGCCACATAAATTAAAGAATACATGTGAGGGTGGAAGAAAGGCACCAAAAATGTAATGCTGATTGTACTGTGATCATTGCTTTTGTTTTCTTCATTATTTTCCACTGGGGGAGGGGGGTTAGTCATGGCATTAGCTTACTTTTTAATGAAAAATACATTTATAGTAAACATACCACAAACCATTTTGAAGCTCTTAGAAGAAAGAGCTCTATAAACATAGTTTATGGCTACAACAGAACAGGCTTTTCAGAAATTTGACTGTGTTTTCGTCAATCAAAAGATCTCATTGACTGAGACACATTAATGATGCAAATTATAAATTATCAAAGACTTATACATCAATATAATCTACAGGACTGAGGGAATCTATGAGAAATGAAAGCTGTTACCAAGTATAAAAAAAAAAAATAAAGATTTACATCCTCATGAGGTGAAATGACGTTGGCAAACCTTGAGGTGTATTCATTAGCTGAGGTTTGGGAGGTTAGAGTTGTAAGTAAGTGGATACCTTGATTCTACTAAGACAAAGAGTGTAGAAAAGACTGTTGCCCAAGTAAAAGTTAGGATTGTGTTGACAACAAAAAGGGAGAAAAAATATTAGGAGGCAAAAGCAATAGATGTTTACAACTATCACAGAAGACGAAATCTATTAATCTTTCCTTCCTTTAGCTGTGATTTTTAGGATGCTCCATGGGTATGTAGGGGAAGGTTCGGTTTTAAAGCTAGAATTAGTGATTTTAATTCTCAAAAGAACCTTTACTCGGTTACACTACAGTGAACCAAGTTAACAAATCTTCTGTACTATCAGGATTTGCTCAGGAATTGTTTTCTTTACTGCTCTTATTTTCTGAGCAATCTAATCTCAACCTTTGTTGGTTATGCTATAGGAAGCCATGAGTGTCTGAGCTGCTGTTCACAAATATTTACTACAAATCCCTAGAAAGGATTGTATTTTCTCACACCATTGATTTCAAGGTTGGCCATAGCACTTGCTCTGGCCAAGAAAATATGAGTAGAAGTTGTATGTGTTACTTTTAAGCAGAAGCTTTAAGAGACATTGTGTGGCTATGTTCTCTCCTCTGCACAATAACCGAAGATGGTTCAGATAGAAGATGTTTCATCAGTGTCTCAGTTCCCCAAGATGAAGAGCCACAGTAAACCTGCTATTTATGCTTATTATTATTGAGAAGTAATCTCTTGCAACTGTAAACCACTGAGATTTGGCCTATGGGTTACTGTAGTATAATCTAGCCACTGTTGATTTATGTACTTGTAAAATGAATTCTCTGTTCATATTTCACAGAGAATTTCCAACAAACTGTGGTTTTTAAAACAGACCATAAGCAGGAAATTAGGTAGATGCTGAATAAGTGATTAGAAGATTATCCTGTTAGCAGTAAG
The DNA here is from genome assembly GCF_002776525.5 of Piliocolobus tephrosceles. Lineage (NCBI taxonomy): Eukaryota > Metazoa > Chordata > Mammalia > Primates > Cercopithecidae > Piliocolobus > Piliocolobus tephrosceles. Next base: position 108,842,564 of record NC_045436.1, on the reverse strand, counting down.
ACACATGTAGATTTTTCTAAACAAGCAACTGATAAAATTACTTTTCTGTTTGAGATATTTAATATTGAAGTAGCACATAGTATATATCATAACATAGAACACTCACTTTTGGACAGAACAGTGCATTCAAGAAATTCTCAAATATCTGATTCTCTCCTTTCATGCTAATTAGTAATTATTTTCCATGTAAATTTAGGTTTTTTTATTATTAAGTGATATATATTATATATATATATATAATATATATGACAAGCTGAGGAACATAAAGCTAGAAAAGCAAAAGCAGATAAGTTATGATCAATTTAAAGAGCTACATTTCTAGATCAATAACATAAACAGTAGGTTGCAATGATTTAACCTAGTAGTAATTGCTCCTTAACTCTTCGCAAAAAACAATCACTAGGTGTATTTTCTTTCTTAAATATTTCTCAAATCTATCCTTTCCTTCCTATCCTTACCATCACTTCTTTAAATCAGATATTCATCATCTCTTTCTAAAGGTTTGTGATAGTCCCTTAATTAATCCCTGCAGTGTTGCTCTCCTCCAGGCTACCTTTTTCAAAGTTGCTGAATACTGTTTCTAAAACACAGATTTGATTATCTGATTTCCTTGCATTAGACCCTTTTGGTTCATCACTTTCTGGTACAACGACAAGGTCCAACCTCCTTAAGCAGCACACAAGCCTTCCCTGAAAGCGATTGTGAGAATGAGTTCTAAGACCAGACTCTACTATCTGGACTTACTAAATATTTATAACAATATGTTTATTAAAATGTTAACTTCTATTAATATGAGCTGGTTTCTCCCTCACTTCCTGTGTTTACTCTGTTTTGCCATTACACGATTGCCTTGCAATTTTACATTTGTATTTCTTTATTCCTTTGGAGTTAGTGATAATGCTCTCCTTCCACCCCACAAACTGGTTAATACTACCTCAAGTTTTAACATTAAGTTCAAGAATAATTGGTTTTAATTTTGAGATTAAGTGACTTTTCATTGAGTAAGACACTTGTTTTATGAACTCCTCTCATAATTGGTCTATATCTCTATCATTCCGGTTATCACATGGTATGACATTATCCTTAAGTGTCTGTTTACCTCTATGAGACCATAGGCGACTTGAGAGCAGGAACTATGTCTTGTGCATGATTGTGCCCTGATACAGTTCCTGGTACATAGCAGACACATGATGAAAACGTTTGTGGAATATGTAGGAAATTGCTATATAAAGAAAAGATGATTATTTCACAAATCACTCTTGAACTCACTATTATGTGGTTCAGTTTTGTTTGATTGAGATCTTTGTGATACATTTCTTTTAAAATATATTTCCAGAGAATGTTATTTTCTGAATTCTTGATGCTTCCTTTCATCTAATAAAGATAAGTCAACCTAGTTTCCTTCCCTGCCTTGATTGTCTCTACTCATAGAGCTAAAATTAATGCTCTCCTCCAGTAACTATATTAGCATAGGTGTCTAGTATTTTCATTTCCTCAAATTAATAAATAAACTGTACTAAAATTATAGACAATTTAAAATTTGTATGGGAAGTGAGCAGTACGAGCATGTTGACTTTTCATGATATGTTAAAAAAAGAACAAAATGGGCATGTAAATGAAATTATGTCTGCCATGAATCTTGATATGGATATATTATTTAAAGGCTTGATTTCAACTATTTATAAATAAAGACTCTATTACTGTATAAAATTAAATTGAGAATCTAGCAGATCATAATGATTTTATTTATATGGTTTTCATGTTGCAAGGAAGTTGTCACTTGGAATAAAAAAGCATTATTGTTGGCTCTAGAGTGTTGGAAACATATTTGTTATCTAATATATTACAACTGAAGATCTGCTTTTTATAGGACACTAACAAGTGCTGGTAAAGACCTACAAGATAATTTTCTGATGGCCCTGGCAATGAGAGAAGAAGACAATCGCAATGGAAAACTGAGTGTAAGTACATTTCACCTAATAGCTTAAAATGTATACACTGAAGGCACAATTAACATTAAAAATATAACATTAAATATCTTTCTTAAAGTAATTTATAAGATGTAAAATATGGTTCCTCTTTATTAATTACATATTATAGGAATAAATGTAAAAAGTCAAAAATTCTCATTTACATCTCTAGAAGTAGCGAAATGGTTAAAAAGAAAAAGGATTCTAAACATTCATTGCAAAGAAAATGCCTTTGCATGACAGAATGGTTCTTTAACCTAGGTAAAGCCTCCTGCTTCTTTTAAACTTAACCTCTTTTTACACTCTCTCAAGTTGCATCATCAACTGACCCCAAGTTTTGTCCCCTGATTTTACATGGCTCCTAGAATATACTACCATAGTCTGCCTTCTAGTCCTACCTTAGAAGATGTGATAGAAATCATATAATAGAAGAATATGTGTTATCATTATTATTTTGAATGATCCAAGGAGAATATACTTTTACTTTATTAAAATGTGTGCTATATCAAATATGTAGAGTATGCAAATATTATTTGGAATAAATATTTACTTTCATGCTTTGTTAATATGGTATTTGTGATAACAGTCTGTGTAAGTCTTAACATATTCCAAATAAAATTTAATAGAAAAGGCAAATATTCATGCTAAAACTGTAGTAAGTGACTGACTTACAGAAAAAAAAATCAGAAATAGTGTGATAAAAAATATTTAGAGCAACAGAACAATATGTATATAAGGATATCTATTCTACCAATACTTTCTCAAAAAAAAGTTGGAGTTTTTCTCACTATCAGATCCACTGAAAATATCACATGCAGGCAATACCCTCAATGTACTTCAGAGAGAGAAAAAATCATACCATGTTTAGTTAATAGAATAGAATTAGCCTCGACTTAAAATAAGGGAAAATTTCTTGTAGGAAGTAGGCTGACAGAGGTTTTAAAAGGGTGGGGATGGAAACATGGGCAGAGACTAGACTTTGAACAGCCTTAGTAATCACAATAGAAAAGTCTGGAATTTATCTGACTGTTAGTATAGCAGCTAGAGAGATTTGAGGAAAGGCAGGAGAAAGTGGTGTCAAAGAACTTGTTAAGGACGTCCAAGAAGGAGCAAATGATTATCAGTGGTCAAACAAGATAAGGACTGAAAAACCATCCATTGTGTTTGCCTGTAGATTATTATTATTTTTTAATTTGTCAAGAACAAATTCCACCCACAGTAAAGCAGTAAAGGTAGAAAACAAATTCCATAAGGTTGAAAAAAATGGTCCACGATTAAATAGTAGGACCAGCAAGCACAGACAGCTTTAGAGACCCAGAGTCTGTGATTTGAACCACAACGATTTGCTTCTTTTCAAACACATCGTCTTTATCTTGTTCTTCCATTGTTACCTCCTTTGATGACTAATTACAGCACTAACCACCAACTTACTCAGATCAGAAGCATGTCAGTTACAGACTCTTTCTCTCACCTGTGTTGAATAAACTACTTACCAATTTCTCTTAAGTATAAGTCAAATCAATTTACTTTAATCATCCTAAGTATTGTTTACCTTGATTCAAGCCATTATTATATCTTAAAGAAATTAAAACAGACTTCTAAATGATATGCCTATATATGTTCTTGCTCAACTTCCATTCATTTTCCAGTCACCCAAAACATATTTCTTGTGCATTTGCACAAGGTTGGAATGGTTCTAGGTATTGGGAGCCTGAGGTGCTGCAGAGTTCATGACCTGAGCAGGTTTATATTTTACAGAGTGGAGATAGAAAGTAAGACAAAATAAAAGTGGAATAATTAAATTCAGCTCTAGATGAATACTATAGAAAATATAATATTAATATTTAAATTAATATGCTCTTCCATCATCTGTTTAGACAAAACATTGAAATTTATGTGCAATTTATGTACAAAAATATTTTTAAAATATTTTTATTTGTTGTACAGTGCTTCAAATGACAGGGACAATGAATGTTTTTCCCTAGTAATGTAGCTATTTATCTTTATTTTAAATATGAGCCGTTCATGTATGAAAATGTTTCCACCTCACGCCTCATGTATTTTAGGTTTAAAAATTTTTAAAAGACTAAAATGAATAATTTTATTATTTCTTTCTCAATTTTATGCAGATGTGTTGTTTTCTGAGCAAGTGTAGCTTCCTGATTGCTCATGCTATGAAGTTTTTAACACTACTACCACAGTGAAGCATTTATAAAGTGTATGCTTATGACAAGTGCTTGGCACAGCACATTGTACTGGTCTGTTTTCGAATAGCCAACAACTCACGTTAGAGGCAAATGACAGTAATTCAAACAGATGTAAAAAATTCAGAGATCGGAACTCATCGAATAAATATATGAGCTATTACAAATGCATTTTCTCAGAAATATCAGTGAAAAATTTATAGAAATTAAATATTTAAATGAGGCTGAAACTAGGACATAATTTAATCTCCAGAAATGTTGCAATAGAAATGGTAGAATTACACAGGATGCTTTAATGAAGATATACATCTTGAGAGCATTTCATGTATATGTTAGAGACTAAGGAACATCTTAGAGGTCAAGATGTGGTAATTGAAGAAAAAACAAGTTAGAAATTAGAGAGGTAAAATGGATTATTTTGAAACAATAATTTCCAATTTCTTTCAAGACTACTCTGAGGTATTTGCATAGCAGATCAATCTGTTTTATTTCCTTTCTTGGTGTCTATGATGTAGTTATCTTACAGTTTTTCTACTTTCTTCTGACTTTTTAACTCAATCTCTTTCTTGGGATGATCATCTTATACCTCCAGTTGACCTGTATCGCTTCTACTATACACATTTTCCCTTAGTGAACCATCAAAACCCATTAGTTCACTGACTACGTTTCTTGATACAAAAAAACAGAAACCTAGATCTTTTTTGTCTATCTATTAATTATGTTTTTTCAGTTAGTCATTAAACAAATAGTGATAAATGGCTCTATATGAGGCATCGTACTAACTGCTTGGGATATAATGGGTGGCAAGTACTTATGGAGCTTACAGTTGTTTGGGGCAGAAAATGAATAATCAAATAATCATTATTTGTATAGAAATAAAAGCAAAAATGCAATGTGACAGGTGCTATGGAGGAAAACACAAAAAGCTCTGATTGTGTGTAAGTGGATAGAGGATGACATAATCAGATTTTCAGACAGAAAACATCAGTGTGCCTTTAGTATAGGGAATAAATTACAGAAAGGATAAAGCAGATGCCAGCAGATGCATTGCAAAATCTGATGAAAAGAAGAGAAATGATTTGAGAGCTATTTAGAAGGCAAACTTGGCAGGATATTGTGATAAGATATAGTTAAGGAAGGGGTAGAAAGAAAGGGGGTGGTCTTTGGAGATAGATAGATGGTACTGCCACTCTGAGATGTAGTGCACTAAAAGATCGGAAATGGGGGACAGAGATCATGTGGTTGATTTTGAACATACTGAATTTGAGTTGTTTTTGACAAAAGAATATGTGCAGATGTTAAGAAGCTGGAGAAAAAGATCTGAATTGTACTCCAAAGTTTACCTCCATATTGCTATCCCTCAAATGCTCAACATTTACTCTATTACTAAGTTATTTGTTTTTCCTTTTCCACTTATCAGATTTCACATCCATTTGGTCACCAACCCTGGTCAATTTTACTTGGTCAATAATTCTCAAATAAATGTGGGAGAGAAGGCAATGAAGCCAAAGAGATTGGTAACAGACAGGTCTAAGGGCTCTGTTGCTGTGCTCAGTAGCAAGGACAGCGTTACTGAGATGAAGGTGATGAATGTCCTTAAAAGAATGTATACAAATGGTTAATGTGATCAGACATGCAATTTAAGAGTACACCGGCAGCAGTATATGGGGATAAGTGTGTCTCCATAGAGATGGGGAATGAGATATAAGACAGGGAGGTCAACTGAGAGGCTGTTGTAACAGTTCAGGCAATACATAATAGAAGGCTGAGATAAATAAATGGCAAAATGAATGGGAAGAGAAAGATTGAGTGATTACTTAGGAGATAAAATCTGCAAACCATGTGCTTGTTTTTATGTAAGAAATGGTGATTTGTGAGATTCAGTGGAGAGTGAGCAGCTGATAATAATTTTAATAATGGAAAGAAGTATAATCCTGGCTTTAGAGGATTTAGTATAGTTCAGTGATTAAAAAATAAAATTTTGTGGTAGACAGTAACTAGACTGAAGTTCCAGACTCACTGCCTACCAAATATTATGGATTGCAAAGGACATTACTGTATTTTCTAAGGCACAATTTCCTTCTCTGTAATGTGGGAATTAAAAGAGTACCTTCATCTTAATATTATTATTGAAAATATAGATTGAGCATTTGTCACACTGTATGATACATGACAACTATTTAATATATAATACATTTTATAATAAAGGAGTGTTATAACTATAAAGCTATAATTGTGAATAAAATAGATATAGAAAATATGCAATACTTTTGCTCATAGTCTTTAAGGAAAACATTGATTAGATTTGAATTTCTCTTTAGAAAAGATAGTTGAAACAGTTCTTTGAGACAATCAGTTGCTTATATATTTTACTAGAGATGTAAATATTGCTGGTCACTGTAAGATATTATAGCCATCAGAATATTTTTTAAAGAAACACTATAGATTTTTTAGTGTTGTAGGAACCACTCTCCATTTTAACTTATACTCTGTCCAAACCACTTTACTATTTGTCAAAAACAAAGATTTTTGGGAGATGGGTCCTCCCTATAGTGCTTCTAATGTAATAGGATTATGTAACTCTTTCTAGTGAACAGGCAGCTAGGGGAGGAGATAATTATTTTTCAGATGGTAGCAAACTAAGAATCCCTGATTTGTTGAATGAAAAAAAGTAAAAATAAAACATTTCCTTTCTAATCAAAGACTTATGAAGATAATAATGAGAGGTCACATGTCACATGCTGTTCTGGGTGGGAAAAGTGAGACCCATTGACGCTTATTTTCGCACTGAATGTTGACTGTGTAAACAGTCACATGGGTGACTAGTTTTGGCTTTGAAATATGCATTATTGAAGCTAGTAAAAAAACATTCCCTACAGCTTTTCCTTTAGAGTCATTCAAAGAAACCACTGTACCTGGGTCAGGAAAACTTATGAATTAGGTGGTTCCTAATATACCCATTTCCTGTGTTGAAATCTCTATGAAACATAAGATTGTGTTGTATATGACCAATAACATTGTGCTGACGTGATCTTTTCCCTCCTTGCTATTTTCCAACTTTTATAAAATGTTCCCTTTCAAGAAAATGAAGGTATTATACAGATGTTTATTTATTTTTTAATAGAATTCATGCTTGTCTACTAATAAACCCTTATGGAAATTATATGACTCACACAATCTTACCCTCATTTTAAATAAATTACATCAACGTTTTGGGGAAAATGTATATCAACGTTTATTTCACTAGGAAAAGTATAGTTGGATAGATCTTTAATTTCCTTATTTCCTGGATGAAAATTTGATACAGAGGCAGTGAGAAGTGCAGGACAGAGTAAAGGTTATGGAGTCATCTTATCTGAGTTTGAATCTTGAATTTTCTACTTATTACAAGCTAAAGACACATTTCTCAACTCAACACAGCCTGAGTTTCCCCACCCAAAGTATGGGGATAATAATTTTCACACTGCTGAGATATTTATAGAATAAAATTATATAATGTGTAAAGCACATCTAAGCCGAAAACTTGGTAGGTGTTTTTTTTTTTTTTCTTTTCTGAGACAGTGCTTTGCTCTGTTGCCCAGGTTGGAGCGCAGTGGTACCATCATGGCTCATTGCAGCCAAGATTTCCTGGGCTCAAGTATTCTCCCACCTCAGCGTCCTGAAAAGCTGAAACTACTGGCATGTGTTGCCACACCCAGCTATTTTTTAAAGTTATTTGTAGAGACAGGGTTTCCCTATGTTGCCCAGTCTAGTCTTGAACACATGGGCTCAAGTTACCCTCTTGTTGGGCCTCCTAAAGTGCAAGCTACTGCATTATAGATGTTTAATAAAGCATAAATACCATGTGTTACGTTAGGTCAGATTCCCTAAAAGCAGAGCCTAGGATGCCAATTTTAGTGAAAGTGATCTATTGAGAAAATTCTCTCATCTGAAACCTGTTATGGCATGATGGAAGCATGATACTATAGAGGAAGAAACTAGGCAGAGATGTTGTTTCAGTGGAAATCTAGTCTCAGTCTGATCTCACAGAGAGCTCTGGAGTATGAGAGATTGTTCTGCCTGCGGCAAGGGAATTTGCTTGTATACATTTCCTTCGCCATTCCTCTCTCCATCAATTAATCATCAGCTGCCACAGAGGTGGGTGATGGAGAAGTAGCTCCTGTCAGCTAAGGACAGTCCTTTCAAGGAGGGTGCAGGTGGGAACTATTGGCTTTTAACACCTGCAGCTCTGGAGCTGGGTACATCTGCCTGGGAAATGAGATCTAAGAGGGATACTACCAACATCCACTGCAGTCCTCTATAACTACAGATGCTAAAGCTTAGTTCTAGCCATTTTAGAAAAAAAAAAGTATGTAATTGTTTCACTAATGTAATCTTATGTAAGCAAAACATAACTCTGTTTAGGTATTTAAAGTTATCAATCATTTTATGTGAAAATTTAATGATATCTTTAGTATTACATATCTGACATGAGATATAGTCATTTGAATTGAAATAAAAAGTATTTGGTCATTTGCAAATAACCAAAAGCCCAAGCATGATTTGGTGTCCAAAAATTTTACATATGTAAGAAACTTTCCAAGTTAAATCTTGTGTCTGCTAGTACATGTCCCATATATAATTGGTGCTGGGTTTTTCAAACTGACAGAATCAAGACAGCCAATTATACTTCATTAAGACAATTAGATAATAATAATGATTATAATTTCAGCAATAGCTAACATATATTAAAAGCTTACCAAGTACTGGGCATTTTTCATAAGTGCTTTATATCCTACATATTTACTACATATATGAAATAGAAATAGGTATTATTTTTATATCCACTTTATAGATGAGAATTCTGAGGCACGAAGAGGTTGAACATGTTATCCAGGTTTACATAACTGATTAGTGAGTGACTTGAAATCAAATCTAGGCAGTCTAGCTCCAGAGTCTGATTTTAACCTCTATGCAAATGAACAAAATTGCCCTTCACAGAGCAAGACTTATGAAACCATATTACTTATGACAGTGGGGTATTAGCTTGGATGTAGCAGGTAAAACTGATGTTAAAAACAACAGAAGATACATTAATTAGTAGCTTGTATTGCATGACTGTCACTGCTCTAAGCACCTTATATGTTAACTCAATCACTCCTGATTTGTATCTTTATTTCTAGGTGACAAAATGAGTCACAGAGAGGTTAAATATTTTGCCCAAAGTTCATGGTAAAACTCATGGTTAAACTCAAGCAATCTGGGTCCAGATTCTGAGCTCATTAACCATTGTGCCCCCAAAGAGAGACACTCATCCATGGAAACATGAATATTACTTCCATGTGATTTAATTAAATATGAAAATATGGGAAAAAATCTCTTTATACCTCCTGGGAAGAATTTATTTAACAAAATGCTAAAATCACAAACCATTAAAATTTAGTAAATCTGATTTCATTAAAACTAAAATCCTTTACTGACAAAAGATAACTAGCAATGTATGGAACCAAAAAAGAGCCCGTATTGCCAAGACAGTCCTAAGTCAAAAGGACAAAGCCGGAGGCGTCACGCTACCTGACTTCAAACTATACTACAAGGCTACAGTAACCAAAACAGCATGGTACTGGTACCAAAACAGAGATATAGACCAATGGAACAGAACGGAGCCTTCAGAAATAATGCCACACATCTACAACCATCTGATATTTGACAAACCTGAGAAAAACAAGAAATGGGGAAAGGATTCCCTATTTAATAAATGGT
>NC_045436.1:108831264-108832248 GCF_002776525.5 Piliocolobus tephrosceles | reverse complement strand
AAAAAAAAAAGATAACTAGCAATGTTTAAAGACAAGCCACATATGTATGTAATACATAAAACTGACAAAGCATTTGTATCAATAACTTAAAAAGAATTTTTACTAGTTAAGAAAATCCAATCAACAACTGCGCAGATTATAAACAGGCAATTTAGGGATGAGGATGCCAAATAGTTCAATAAATAGGAAAAGACACTCAACTAATCTGATTGCTAATCACAGACAAGAGAATTAAAATGAGCTATATTTCACACCTACGAGGTCGACAAAAATTTTAAAAGACCTGTTATTCCAAATGCAGGTGGGATGTGAAGTAAGAAACCATGTTCGGTGATGGCAGTAGAGTACATTGTTAGGCAACTTTAGAGAGCAGTTTGACAATATCTAGTAAAGAGAAAGATGTGTATAATCTTTATACTAGTAGATAAATAATTGAGAGAAACTCTCAATCATATAAGCAAGGAGACAATTATAAGTCTGTAATTATCATGTAAGTGTAATTGTAGCATTGCTCATAATAGCAGCATAACCTAAATGTTCATAAACATAAGAACAGGTTGTTGTCCATTCTTACAATGGGACATTATACAGAAATTAATGCAAAAATATAGGCATTCTTTATGTCAGCATAAGATCATCTCAAAGACATCGAGTTTAGTTAAAAGGAAAAAAGGCATGTTTCAGAATGATGTGTACAGAATGACTCTCAGTCAATGATGAGTTTGTTCCTTCTTGTGTTTCAGTTTCCTTATCGGTAAATTGGATTACAAACTGTATTAAATAGAAAGTGTGTGAGGATTAAATCAATTTATACAGGTAAAAGTATTTAAAACACTACTTAGAACGCAGAATGAGCTGGACGCGATGGCTCATGCCTGTAATCCCAGCACTTTGAGAGGCTGAGAGGGGCAGATCAAGAGGTCAGGAGTTCGAGACTAGCCTGACCAACATGGTGAAACCCTGTCTCTACTAAAAATACAAAAA
>NC_045436.1:108817613-108831164 GCF_002776525.5 Piliocolobus tephrosceles | reverse complement strand
AAAAAAAAAAAAAAAAAAAAAAAAAAAAAAAAAGCCAGGTGTGGTGGCAGGTTCCTATAACTCAGCTACTTGGGAGACTGAGGCAGGAGAATTGTTTGAACCCAGGAGGCGGAGGTTGCAATGAGCCGAGATTGAGCCACTGCACTTCAACCTGGGTGACAGGTGACAGAGTTGAGACTCTGGCTCAAAAACAAACAAACAAACAAACAAACAAAAAACCCCATACACATAGAATGCTTAATAACTTATTATTTTAAATGTTTATATAAGGTTCAAAAACTGACACAATAATCATTTGTATGGACATACTCATGTTGTAATCATATAAAAACTTTATAGTACACACTGAGGAATAATATACCTTAAGTTAAGGAAAATGGTTACATTGTGCTAGGTAGGAGGAAGTTGGAAAATAAAGGAGGAAGAAGAGTAGGATTAAAGAATAGACTTTTATATGATGCTTTGTTTCTTTAACATTTATGATTCCAATATGTGAGAATTTGAGTAAGTTAGCAGGATGTTGGCTACCTGAGTATTAGATATAGTAGTTACATTAATATTTGTTATATTAACCTTTCTTAACTTACTTTATGTTTGAAATATTTTATAATCATACACAGAAGCAAGAAACATAGATTATAATACTTTAGGAAAATTTTAAAATGGACAATTATTGGTGAATTTATTATATATAGTAACTTTTGTTTACAAAGAAACAAACAAAAAATAAAACCATGCAGCAAAGAGGTAGAACCTTGGGGTGGCACCTCACAATTCTTTCTTCTCTGGAAATGGAATGCAGATCCAGGACAGGTGCCCTAGAGGCCATGGATGTCCTCCCTAATCCCTAACCCTCTCCACCTAGATGATCAATTACTGTTGAGCCAATAGGATTCCCTCTGTTGGAAAGGGATGTTAGAAATGGAGAGACACAGAGCCACAGAGTCACTGAGGCTAATCTTTTAAAATGTATGATCATAATCTCCTGCTGCTTAGGTCCCTAATCTACTCATGTACCTGTCCCTTTGTTTGGAAGGGCCTTCAATAGGATCTTTGAATTTGGGAGATACTGCAGGACCATTTCAGTAAATACTCCATTTTGCTTAGAGTTCAATTTGTGGTTTACAGCAAAGAGAATATTAACTACAATCTTAAAATCGGTATAGTTTATTTTTAACAAAGAGAGAATAATCATTTAGTATAATCCTTTTGCGGGAACAGATTTTTACTAATTCCATCCAGAAGAAACTTTCAAAAACATTGGTGTACTGGAGTCTATGGATTCACAATCTGTATGCAACTAAAAGCTATTATTTCTTTTAAACTCAATTTTATGTACTTTTTTCACATATTAAAATACTAATTAAGAGCTATTAAAATTGCTACAAGTTTTGGAGAAATAGAATTCAAAATGGGGTGGGTGCAGTAAGATGTAAAATTAGTGAATTTGCTGATTGCAGTGATGTACATAAGGGTTTTTACCTTTTAAAACATTTGTGTTACTGAAATTATAAAAGGTGCTATTGCACGTAAGTGAGGAAGCATTTACAGATAGTTTTGAATTTGTATAAGTGCAATAAAGGACAAATATATCCATGTGACTATTTGACCCTTGATGCAAAATGATAGTAGTATTTCTTTCTTCAGCTCTATAAATTGTTAGAAAAAACTGGCTGCCTAATGTTAACAAGTACAATGCCTTTCATATTACAAATGATACAAAACAAGAAGAGGAAAAAAATAATTTGCTATCTGAAACATATCATTAGACATGGATAAATTAAATGACTATTCTGTCAAACAAATGGTTTTACTTCTCAAAATTAAAAGAGGGCCTCATAAGAAAGATTCTAATAAAAATCAGCTGTCAGGAAAGATGTTGAGTGTGCTCTAATAAATAACAGAGCTAATCTTCAGAGCATTAAGAGGGATATAACCACGACTACTCTCTAAAATTTATGAAAATTATGGCTCAATCTAATTTGCAAAGCATGATGGTGAATTTGGCAGAAAACACTGAAGTAATATGTAACAGTTCTAATTTAGTGCTTTTGCTGTTAGGAGTAAATTATGTTGCATAATATTTGAAACATTTTTTCTTCTGATTTTCCAGTTGAATATAATTTAATACTTTCAGAGTTTGGTGTGTATAGAACAGTTTGGATCAGAAACAGAAATTTAGCAATCATGCTGACTTCTCTTTTTCTCCTTAACTCTAAGATGTGGTGAATTAATTCAATGCTCTTTACAACCTAACTTTTGAAACAGTATTATGTTTATTTAGATGCCATAGCTAAAAAGGGAACACAATTGAGCCTTCCCATTCCTCATTCCCACTATTTTGTCTGGGAGAAGAATGTATTTTACAGTTGGGTCTTCACAGGACTGTGGCTGTGCATATATTGGCAGGTGCTATTCTTTGGACCAATTGTAGGTGTCTGACTCCATTGTTGATCTCTATTCATTCTTAGCAGAGGGGAAGATCTAAATCTGAACCAATGTCTTCACTGCAGTTAAGATAGCAAGAATACATGTTTGAATTGGCATGGTGGGTGACTTTTTATAAATATATACTCTGCTTCAGTTTTTGAGATATGGGAAGAAAGTCTCAGAAGAATCAATTTAGCTGTCATTCCTTGTCTAGGAATGGGATTGCTACTCCCCTTCCTATCTGACCAGTGTATGGCTTTTGCAATGTTTACTATTACAATGAGAATTAAGATAGTTGTATTTTATTGAATGCTAGCTTCATGTTGGCATTTGTAATTTGTCAAATCTTTTGGCATAAAGTTACTTAGAGTATCCCCTTATCATTTTAGTGTCTATGGGATCTATGGTGATACCCACACTCTCCAGATATTGGTCTTCTCTTTCTTCCTGAGCAGGCTGGCTAGAGATTTTATCCATCTTCTCAAAGAGCCAGCTATTGGCTTCATTGATTTTTGTCTATTGATTTTGTGTTGTTAATTTTGTTGATGTCTGATATTTATTATTTCTTTTGTTCTGCTTACTTTCGTTTTTGCTTTTCTTTTTCTAGTTTTTTAGATGAAAGTTTAGGTCATCGATTTGAGATTTTTCTGCTTTTCTAACATAGGTGTTTCAGTGCTATACATTTCCCTCTATGCACCACTTTTGCACCATCAGATATTTTGATAGGTCGTGTTTTCATTTTCATGCAGTCCAAATTTTCTAATCTCCTTTTTAGTTTATTTTTAACCACGAGTTATCCAAAAGTTGTTTTTTAGTTGCCAAATGTTTGGGTATTTTCTAGCTTCTTAAATTTCCCTAGCTTTTCTGAGATTGTTCAGTCTATTAATTTTTTTAAATTTTATTATTATTATTATTATACTTTAAGTTCTAGGGTACATGTGCATAACCTGCAGGTTTGTTACATATGTATACTTGTGCCATGTTGGTGTGCTGCACCTCACACCAGTTAGAATGGCAATCATTCAAAAGTCAGGAAACAACAGTCTATTAATTTTAAATGCTCATTCCTTTTCTTCCTTTCCTGTTAAGATCTTATTATTTACACATGCTAGGTATATTAGTCCATTTTCACACTGCTATAAGGAAATATCCAATACTGGGTAACTTAAAAAGGAAATAAGCTTAATTGACTCACAGTTCCACATGGCTCAGGTAGGCTTCAGGAAACTCACAGTCATGGCAGAAGTGACAGCAGTCACCTTCTTCACAAGGTGGCAGGAAAGATGGAGATTGAAGGAGGAACTTTCCAATCACTTATAAAACCATCAGATCTCATGAGAACTCATCCACTATCATGAGAACAGAATGGGGGAAACTGCCCCCATGATTCAAATATGTTGCGCCAGGGTTCTTCCTCAACACCTGGGGATTATAATTCAAGATGAGACTTGGGTGGGGATACAAAGCCAAACCATATCAATAGGGTTGGGCTGAATAGGCATATCACTAGTGTTTTTCATTTTTCTTTCCTCCTTACCCTTTCTAGAACATACTTCATGTTAAAAGCATGAATAATCTTGCTTTATATGTCATTTTCATTTTAAAATATCGTATACCATTTTATTTTTTAATCTTAGTATTGCATTCTTATGTGATCCCTGAGAAAACTAGAATTGTTACTTGTTTTGTTTTGCTTTGCTTGTTTTAAAATTTTATTCTATTCACTGAATTACTTCTGTGCCTACCAGGATGAATTTTTCTTTCTGTATATATTTGTGTCTATCACATAACAAGATTTTTCCCAAATATCTAGTGATTCTTGGTTATTCATTAACATTTAAGAATAACGCGACACAAAAGCTGACTATTACCCCTGTGAATCTAGTTAGGGTCAACCAGTTAGTAATCACTGATAGGTTTTGCATCAACCTATGACTGGAGAGAGAACTTTCTGTTAGTCAGCAGCCCTCTTAAATATGGAAGGCCTTGCTCTTTGGCACCAAGTCCCAGGCTACGTGCTCTAGTTCTCCCCAGGGACTTGGTTCCATTTCTTTAGGTATTAGTCATCAATCCTTTGCAAGGGTGTTTGAGGGGCATGACTATCTGGCTATGGATAATTCTTTTCATATGGGTAGAGTGTATTTTCAATTGACCTCTTTGTTTTAGCCCCAGTTAACCCTTCTTACCTTCCATATTACTGGAATTCCTGAGTCCTGAACCTCTCCAGGGCTCTGCCAAGATTGGTTTCCTTCTTATATGCAGCACTCTCCCATTTTCCCCCTCCCAAAGATAGCACAGATAGATTTCTATTTCAAATTCACAATTATATATTCTTATGTTATCTTCTAAAAGTTTTATTGTTTTAGTGTTGACATTTAGATGTTTATTTCACCTACAATTACCATTCTTCCTTCTTTTTTTCTTCCACAAAATAAGCCCAATTATGTTTGCTTCCCTTTTCTTAGTGGTACTCACACTGGGTGTCCAAAATTTTGTACGTACCTGTTGCTTTGCAATAGATGCTACTTAATATACTAGTTATACCTGACTTGTTGATATAAATGCTCTGTATCTTATTGGAGTGGAGTAAAGAGTCACAAAATAAAATGATATCTCAATTGGTTGATAATTAATATGCTGGAATGAATATACAGTTTAACAAGTTGCTGTTGTTTGAAGGTTTTCTATGGACCTAAGAAATGAAAGTGTCTTTGAAAGAATGCTGCATACCACTTTGACATCTGCAATCCAGTATGAAATATTTATTAAGTTATCAAGCTAGGGAAATTATGGACATATTTTCTGGTGTGTTTTCTGAGGTGGTGAAGTTATCCAAAATACTTAGAAAAATATTTGAGGAGGAGGAACATCCAGTTCCAAAATACTTTCTCCTTTGGGGAGAGTGGATTTGGCAGTGCATGCAATACATAGCAGTCTATATCTGACCCCTGGTGAGGGTTCCCATCATACTTATTATGTCTTTGTGAGACTCTCTTGAATGAAACAGAATTGACCAAATGAAAGATCTCGTTTTCTGTAATTATCTTTTTGGAGTCAGAAGAGGGAAGAGGGATTGTAGAAGGAATGAGAGAGGAAGGAAGGGAAGGAGGAAAGCAGAGGGGGACAGATACGTGTTTGACACCAATTTCATTTTGAACCGTAGCCTCTTAGAAACGAACGGAGCAGAGTTTATCTTGTTCAGTCTCTGTCTCATTATGGGAATCCTCCTTTGAGCTTCTCTGACAGATGGTTATGCAGTCTTTGCTTAAATAGTTTAAATATTTTCATTGATAGGCAGCTTATTCCTTTGTAGGTTGTTATTTGCATTTCAGCAAGTTCTAATAATTAGACCGCAAGGGGCGAAACCTGCCTTCTTTTAGTTACTGGTCTTCTGGAGCAATATAGAATAATACTGCTGTCCCACTGTGATTTTTTAAGATAGCTTTCACATTTTCTGGTAAATATTTAGAACCTTTTAAGGTTAAAATTTATATTTTCTTTAATCACTATTTAAGCTCTTGGTATTCTGGGTTTTTTTTGTTTTGTTTTGTTTTTTTGTTTTGTTTTTGTGTTTTTTTTTTTTTTTTTTTTCTGGATACTCCCTATACAGTGTCTCTTTAGAAACTTCTTTTCAAAGTTGAGGTTTAGCAAACATATAAAAGCATGCAACTCTTAAATGTGCAGGTTCACAAATTACTACAAAATGAACAAACCATGTGCTCACTACCCAGAATAAGAAAAAGAACATTACTGATACAAAATAAGCCTTATGTATGCCCATTTAGTCACAACTCTCCTGTTTTCAATGATAATCCTTATTCTGATTTCTAATGCCATAGAACAATTTTGTCATTTTTAAATGTTATATAAATAGAACCATATTTTTTGACTTTTTAAACTAAATATTTTGTTTATGAGAACCATCCATGTTGTTGTGTTGTTGTATGTAGTTGTGGTATATACTATTTTATTTCTGTGGTTTTCTATTTTGTGATACACAATTATTTTTCTTTTACTTTTTATGGACAATGGATTGTCTACAATTTTTGACGGCTATAAATAATGGAGTTACGCTTATGCATATCTTTGTGTGCATATATGTATATTGGTTTCTATTGGTTATATACCTACAAGTAAAATTGCTAGGTCATAGGACCTATGTATGTTCAGTTTTGTTTACCAGATAATGCCAAATACTTTCCAAAGTGATCGGGCCAATATAAATATTCAGAGCAACTCTCTCTGAGAGTCCCTGTTGCTTCATGGTCTTGCTAACATTTAGTATTTTAATTTCTGATTTTAAATATTCCAGTAAGTGTATAGCGTTATATCATTGTAGTTTAAATTTACATTTATATGATCATTAATGAGGTCGTCCGTATGTTTACTGGTCATTTTAATATCCTTTTCTGAGAAGTGTCTGTTCACATTTCTTATCTATTTTTCTACAGTATCTTTTGTCTTTTTCTTATTTAGGCAATTTGTACATATTCTGGTTAAAAATTACTTGTTTATATGTGCTGTGAATATATTCTCCCTCTCTATAGATTACCTTTTTGCTTTCTTAATGAAAGTTCCAAATTTTAATGTGGTCCAATTTAATCTTTTCCTTTATGGCTAGAGATATTTCTATGATGTTTAAGATATCTTTGCTAACTCAAAGTTATAATTATATATTCTTATGTTATAGTCTAGAAGTTTTATTGTTCTAATGTTTACATTTAGATGTATATTTTACCTACAATTACTTAAAAAAAAAAAAAAAAAAAAAAAGGATGGAATACTGCTCTGTCACCCAGGGTGGAGTGCAGTGGTACAATCTCGGCTCACTACAACCTCCCGCTTCCAGGTTCAAGCAATTCTCCTGCCTCAGCCTCTTGAGCAGCTGAGATTACAGGCATGTGCACTAATTGCACTAATTAGCACTGGCTAATTTTTGTATTTTTAGTAGATACTGGGTTTCACCATATTGGCCATACTTATCTTGAACTCCTGACCTCAAGTGATCTGCCTGCCTCGGCCTCCCAAAGTGCTTGGATTACAGGCATGAGCCGCTGTACCCGTCCTGCAATTACTATTTTGCATATAGTGTGAAGTTACATCTAGATACCCATTGCACATCCTAGCAAAGATGTCAAGCAGGCATAAATATAAAAATCTGGATTTCGAAGTGCAGGTCTGGGTTGAAATTAAAAGTTTAGAAGTTTTCAGTATACAAATGCCACTATGAATTTAGTTATGCTAAAGAGTTTAGCATAAACAAGAAACCTGAGGACAGAGCCTAGGAAACTCCAGTGTATCATCCCAAAATAGACTTAATACTGTGCTACAGGCTAGTGTACAAAACAGTGTACTAGTATGGAACATAGTGTGCTCTAGATTCCTATTACTTGGATACTGCTTTTAGAAATGTACCTACAATTGTATTGATTTATTACATTGGCTTGTGCCAGTCACGTCACAACATAAACTTCAATGTTACAGCAAACCAAAATGTGAGATATTTAAATATGAATTGTTAGCTATTAAGCCATGCCCTTCATTAACCACTACTAGAATTGATTAGTTTGAATATCAAAGCAGCAATTAACATGTTTTCTTGAGCATTTTATGGTGTTTTCATGTTATTCAGATTATTTGTTCAAGCGTATCAGGGTGTTTTGGAATCCTAAATAATTAATCCAACATGTTAGCCCTTTCTGCTTTATTCAGGCATTCAACATTGGCAGATATGATAAGAAAGTGACTAAGAGCAAATACCAGATACTATAGGATTATACCCTAAAATCTCTGACTGGTATACTATAGGCCTTCCTCCTCTAGCTGACATTGCTCCTAACTGCAAATCGTGTTTAAGCAAAGCTATTCAGTTGTACGTAACATACCGTTTCCTCAGATTTTCAAGCAAATAAATCATAAGAGCATACACCTTTCTCTGAATCCCCACTTCCTGTGATTGTGAGGTAGGGCACCTAACGCTAGAAACTTGACCACATTCTTAGAGTAAATCACTTCCAGTATAAAGTTATTTCACCTCTGTGAAAAGGAATACCCACAAGATGGTATGATGATGCCTAAATGTCATATTTTGGCCTCTAGCCACCTCCAATTATGTGAAAGTAAAAGCTTTATGCAAAATAGCTTTTATTTGGCCAAATCCAAGGAGAAAGTCTTGAAGTATGCATTTATTTCAGTTGCGACATTTGCAAAGTGCCTGTTTTATGTAGTGCACTATTCTATATATTATTAAGGCATAAAATGAATTATGGATCTCTGTCCTCCTACCTTACATCTAATCTCTACGTCTGTTCTTTACACTGCTGTTGAATCCACAGCTCTATAATTGTCTTCATTTTCTGCATAATTTGTTTATGAAATTACGTCCTGTGATAGCACTTTCTTAAGACATCTCCATACGTTGTTGCAAGGTGCTTTCCTAACTCCTTATTAGCAGTGGTGCTAGTTGGTCTTTACAGTTATGTGCCTAACATTCATATCCTGTGAACCATCTTTAATTCTCTACTGTTTTATATAGGTTTGGCAATGACAGATAAGAATCCTCAGGCTTATAGAGGTAAAGTCATGTAGTTGGTGACCCGGTGGGTCTAGAAAATTGTTTCTAAAAACTTTTGTCCTATTATTTTTTTTTACTAGTCCACACAGTGTAACTTCAAAATTGTAGAGGTATTGAATTTAAGGACCCATATTAACAATGAGTACAATTTCAAAACTCTCTTAGGTTACCTTATGATTGCATTGTTATAAATTTCACATAAAATGAGGGCCTGCTTCTCCTGATCTTGCAGGATACTACTGTTACACCCACAGGAAATCTTTAAGGTCTAAAACTTGTGTTTAAGTTGTAAGGGATCATTTATTTTTGAAATATTTGCAGTAATGCTTTTGTAAATCATGTGACCAAATCATAATATGGGTCTTTAGCAATGATGCAATGAAGGTTGTTGATTATCAATGGGAAGCTTAGATGTTATGTACTGGAAATTAGGATACAAACACAAAACCAAAAGCTGAAATTTATCAGATCTCAAAGGGAAAAATCAGTAATTCATGAATAATAAACAAATAATTTTTAAAGTCAGAGTGTCTGAATGCCTCTGAGATCAGTTTAACATAAATGATCTACACTTATAAATAGCAGATTACCAAAATCCAAACTGACATTGGCTACTGTATGAGGGTGATATTTTTGAAAGAATGACTTGTGCTGAAACAGTTTCTGCAATATATTAGGCGCAAATATGCTTTCCTTCCATGTTAGGCATGCAGAACTTTTTCCCACCTGTTGACTTTTCCTTAAACAAACATATTATCTGATATAACTAGTCCAAAGAAAATTTCCTCTTCCTCTACGTGAATGAACTCTCCTTTTACCCTTTTGCTAAATCCTGGAGTTCTGATGTAGTTCAGGATCTTATATTACATCCATGTCACTTTTTGGAATCACTTCAATGGTATGGTGCCTTGAATGATTTTCAAGCATTTAGTCAGCTTCTGTTTAGGTCTGTTTTCTCTTTTGACAGTGTATGCTTATTTTCCAAATACAAATATAATACAGATTAGACTCCCTGTGCTGTTGTGAGCTTTTAAATAAAAAACAAGCTTTGTCTTACAGTCTTTAATAGTTGCAAAAGCGGCAAAATTCAGAATGTTTCATCAGTTTGTACTGTAGCTATAATGACAATTATTGCATACTGTGGTTATTTCTTTCTTCTCACTATAGAAAAAGTCAGTTTTTTTGTTATTGTTTCATGGGAATAAACAACTCCTGAGGAATGGTTCTGTGTATCCAAAATACAAGGAAAGTTTCTGGGACATGGATTTAAACTTATTCTGTGGTAAAGATAGTAGGCTCTAGAGTTAGAATTTTAAATTCATAGTTGAATTCTGATACTTACTAGTTGAACCACTTTGGAAAAAGGCTTTGCCCTTTCTGTGACTTAGTTTCATCAGTTGTAGAAAGAGGGTGACTATTGTATCCACCCGATGGATTATAGAATGATTTAAATGAGATGGAATAAGAGATGTGCTTCATATGGTGTCTGTATTTATTGAATGCTTAACAAATATTTGTTGTTATTAAGACTTATATATGAGAGTGTTATATAAAGCTGCAACCTTCCCAGATTATTAGAGAGAAGAATCAATAAGACATAACTTTAAAAGTTTTATAGCTTATTAAATTGAGACTCAAAGAGGTGATAACTTATTATATACATCTTAGTTATCTAAGATTGATTGGAGAAGTTTAGTTTTTAATCTTACTATTTTATCATGTGACATTATTTAAAGTAGAATATTTGTGCTCCTATAACTTAGTTTTGTGCCTAAATTTTGAATGAATCTGACTTAGATACTTCTTAAACTTTTTCATGTGATAAATTTTCCTTGACTACACATACCATATTTTGTGCATTTTGAGATGTAAGTCATATGAATACATAAATACTGTTAGAGTTTGAGGGCATTATTTACTATGACTTCATTATGTCCCACCTACCTTTGCAATTAGTTGAGAGGAAATTCTAAAATCTGATAGAATGGACAAATAATATTAACTCTTAAACAGATAAATCTATACTGGAATGATGGCTTAGAGTGAAAGCAAATGGGCTTGCCATTGTTGTATTTTTTCCCCCTTTCTAGACTTTGGAACAGTCAGACTAAAAATTTGTTGTGTATAGTGGACAATACCTAGGGTCACCACATCACCTCACACTCAGGGCTATTGCTTGATTATCTCCATCCAAGTGAGATAAGCATGGATCACTTTCTCATTCATTTCCACAGGGAATAGTAAGGGATAGAACAATGTGATTAAAAATTGCAGCACTATCACAATAGCAAAGACATGTAATCAACTTAAATGTCAGTCAATGATAGACTGGATAAAGAAAATGTGGTACATATACACTGTGGAATACTATGCATCCACAAAAAGAATGAAATCGTATCCTTTGTTGAAGGCCAATAATGGCAGAAGGCCATTATTATTAGAAAACTAATGCAGGAACAGAAAACCAAATACTGCATGTTCTCACTTTTAAGTGGAAGCTAAATGATGAGAACACATGGAGCTTAGAGGGGAACAACATACACTGGGGTCTGTCAGAGAGTAGACAGTAAGAGGAGTGAGAGGATCAGGAAAAATTAACTAATGGGTACTAGGCTAAAAACCTGAGTGATGAAATAATCTGTATAACAAATGCGCATGACACAAATTTACCTACGTAATAAACCTGGACATGTACCCCTGAACTTAAAATAAAAGTAAACAAAATTTGACAGATTCCAAATAAATGTAAATGAGGAAAGCCAGTTAAGAGATGCTAGATATGTGCTTTTTAATGCCAGGCTACTTGTCAAGAATGCCTACAATCACTTCAGTTGTACAGGCTTATCCTAGTGGCTCTAACATAAGAAATAACGTAATTAAATTCATTTTAAAAATGTGTGAACATGGAAAGGAAGAGTCCAAAATATCCATAATGGAAAAGATGTAATTTTTTCCAAAGTTCCAGAGAACTAATTGAAAAATCATTAACACTACTAAGAAAGTTCTGAAAGGAGACCAAATAATAGATCTCTGCCTTATACCAGAGAAGAATTCTAGCATAGAAATTACATATAGAAATTAACCAACTATTAATATAAGTTGATGAGAAACAAGTCTGGTTGGTCCTGGTGGCTAATCTTTCTTTCCTTCCTTGGTTGCTTAGTAGAGAGCTGGCTCAACAAGTCTATTAGTTTAAGAGAAGGACAGCCTGTGGGACCCAGAGGCTCCCACTTTTTAACAAGGCTATCCTGTGATAAAAAGTCTGCTCCCACTCCAGATCACAAAGCTTCTCCTGCCCTTTGGCCTTATAAATACATGAGGCATTACTGACTCAAGGCCCTTCTCTGCTGGAACATTGGCCATGTGCACACAGACCTGGGCAGTGGGTGATGGAGGTGAAGAATGGGGATAGGGTATACTCTGTTGTTTCTCTGCTTCTCAGTTTTCTCTTGATGCCCCCCATGCTATATTTACACTATGAGGTGCTGGTGGCTTTTGCTCATGACCCCATACTCCCAAAAGTATAAGCAAATATTTAGATACTCTTAGGATAAAGAAGATCTCTAAGCATGACACCAAACCCAAAAATATCAAAAGCAAGGAATTATGGATTTGACTAAAGAAGACTTTGGCATGTCCCTGTAAGCAAAATGAGAATATGAAAGGCCAATTGTGAAAACTATGTTGGCATATTTTACATATTAATTTTAAAAAGACATAACATATTTCTTAACAGAAAAATAAGCAGAAGGATGAATGGACATGAAAATGCCCAAATGCTCAGCATTCACTTTATAAATACATGGTGCAAAATATCTAAATTAAATTAAAACAATAGTTAGATACAATTTTTGATTCTCAATATAATATATATGTATATATGTACATATATGCATACACATATATACATACACACACGCACTACCATACCTGTATATTATAATAGCTATTATTGAGTGCTGAGGGTCTGAGGCGATCCCGTGATCACATTATACTATTAGTAGGAGCATTTTAGCAATATGTGACAATAGGTAGAATAATATGTATATCCTTTAGCCACTTATAAAAATTGTTTCAAAGAAAATATTTATAAATGTGTTTAAGGACTTAGGTATGAAAATATTTGTTTAGTACATTGTTTTTTAATTTAGAAAAAATTGATAGTGAACTCAATTCTAACAGCAATCAGTTGTTAAAGTAATGCGTCATTCATATATATGATAGAATACTGTACAACTAGTAATAAGATTGAAAAACACCAAAAGCAACGGCAGCAAAAGCCAAAATTGACAAATGGGATCTAATTAAACTAAAGAGCTTCTGCACAGCAAAATAAACTACCATCAGAGTGAACAGGCAACCTACAGAATGGGAGAAAATTTTTGCAATCTACTCATCTGACAAAGGGCTAATTTCCAGAATCTACAAAGAACTCAAACAAATATACAAGAAAAAAACAAACAACCCCATCCAAAAGTGGGCAAAGGATATGAACAGACATTTCTCAAAAGAAGACATTCATACAGCCAACAGACACATGAAAAAAT
>NC_045436.1:108788609-108817213 GCF_002776525.5 Piliocolobus tephrosceles | reverse complement strand
TGCAGCACACCAACATGGCACAAGTATACATATGTAACAAACCTGCATGTTATGTACATGTACCCTAGAACTTAAAGTATAATAAAAAAAAAAAAAGAAAAGAAAATGCATAATGGCTTTAAAATATTGTCAACATGTAATCCAAGAATAAAAACTCCATCTCTCTTGATATCTCCATTTAGGAAAGCAGGAAAAACAATCTCTCAAATTATTTCTAAGTGGTAGAATAATGGGACCTTATTTGTTTTTCTGCATTCTTTCTCTTTTAAAAAAATTAATACAGCATGTTAACTCAAGTGGTAACAAAGGCAAATTATTCACTTAAAAAATGCATGAATATAAAATTACACATTAGACTAAAATTAAGATTTTAAACCCAGAAGTTTTACTTGTTGAAACCATTATCCTCACCTTTAGGACATTTAATTCCTTTAGGAGCTTGGCCTGGGGAAGGGAGGACCCAAATCAGAAGAAAAATTTAAAGTCTGATAACAGAAACACTATCTTAAAAGAACTCACCTTTCAAAAGTTGGGTTTTGTGGAGAGGAAATATCTTTTGACTATCAAAAGCTAAATGCTTGAGGGACTAAGGGCATGTATAGAAAATAATAAAGTAAGGGAAAATGCAAGCTGATGCACTTTTTTTCTGCCTAATCATACAAAAAGGTTTGGCCAGCTGTCAGTAAGATAATTGGAAGTGTATGTGACTAAAAGTTAGGCAGTCGTGGGTCCCTGGGCATCAGTCCAGTACTCCACTCTCTAGATACATCTTGATGTCTTCACACAATTGACGTCTTGACACAAGCTGACAATTGAAACTCAAGAGGGATCTTCACCTAGCTTTCAAAGTCTTACCTGGATTACAGGCCCCAGTGAAATGCTTCATGTCCAGAATGGTGCCTGGATATTGGCAGTGAATACATGAGGTGCCTCAGCAGGTGGCCTGATGACAGACCCTTAAAGTCAAGTGCATTTAGGCAAACATGAAAAGGTTTCCAGTTTATTACTTGGAGGACACAATGAACTAGATAGGACTGGCAACTGGAAAGCAAAGTGAGATGCTTACGTTTCAAGGTGAATGCAGGGACAATCAAAAAACAAAGTATGAATTGTACAAAAGTATGAATTGCACGTCACGTCAGAAAGTCAAGATGGATAGATATCAATGACTTTGTATCAGACACTTGTCCTCAGAGGCCAATGTAATACCAGAAAAAAACATGTAATCCTAGGAAAATGGAAAGGATGATGGAGAGGAGAATTCTGAACTGCCCAAATATTTTCCTCAGAGCTTTTGAGTTTGAGCTAGAGAAAAAGTAACTTAGTTTATTTTACGTTGGCAAGATGATATGTTTTGCTACCAGTGAAAATGGGGGCTCACAAGGTAAGGTCAGTTACAGAGAAACATTTTCAAAGCTACATTTTTCATGCCTGAGTCATATAAAATGCATACCTCAGAAGACAAATGGTTATTTGTAATTCTACTTGAGGTCATGCTGAAATAATTTATTCATATTTTAGAAAGAGGTAGATGATTTTCATTGAAGAGATACTTCTGGTGCAGATACATTTTCTTTTGAACAACATTTAGTTTTCAGCCAAATGCTTATTGAACATATCTATGACTTTACTTTCCAAAAGTAAAAAGTGGTGTGATGGGAGGGGAAGGAAAATACCAAAATGATTTTTCTAAAGTGTTTTCATAATAATCAATTTTTCTTAAAAAGACACTAATATATTCTACTCTAAATACAGACTGGAAAACTGAAAACTAGATTATATAGCCGAGAGGAAATGGCATTACAAAATGCTCTTACTGACTTTACTACGTCACCCTTTAAATAAAAGAAATAGAAACAAATGTCAGGAATGTGTTTTCAAGAATGAGATTTTGCTTGTGGTATTTCACTCTGGCTCTGAATAACCAGCGAACAAAATTAAAAGAAGATATTTATTTGTTTTTATAAGAATAAAACATTTGTATGTCTCCTATTTAATAACATTGCCATGCTAGCTTTTGTTCTTTATTTTTCTTTAAATCTTCCTATTTGGAAATAATTTCAAACTATAGGAAAGATGCAAGAATAATACAAAGAATACCTGTGTATGCTTTCCTCAGATTTACCTAGTATTACCTATTATTTTTATTAACACAAGATTTTTTTTAACATTCTGAGGGTTTTTTTTGAACAAAAGTTAGTCATTCTGCATTGTTTTCTGTTGGTTTATAGGCAGCATCTCTGTCTCCTACAGCTTTGGGGTAGAATAGCTTCTGCCTGACCATGGAAGTCCTTTTAGGGCAATAGGGGCCAACTTGCCTTTCTTTTGCATTCCCATGAGAGGCCACAACACTTGCTGTGTGAAGAGTCAATGAAGCTCTTAACTATTGTAGCTGATGAATACATTTTTAAAATTAATAAAGGTGTGAGCAAACAAGTAAATCCGTGGTAGTATGTATTGTAAAAGTGAAAACCCCATTCCCTAACCATGTGTCCCTTTCTACAACTAAGAGTATCTTGTAAGTCTTTTCAGAAATACTCTGAGTATAGTACAAAGATATATAGCCATAGTTAGTCCAGGGGTGGTGGCTCATGCCTGTAATCCCAGTGCTTTGGGAGGCCAAGGCAGGTGGATCACAAGGTCAGGAGTTCGAGACCAGCCTGGCCAACATGGTGAAACCCCATCTCTACTAAAAATACAAAAAATTAGCTGGGTGTGGTGGGGGGCGCCTGTAATCCCAGCTACTCTGAAGGTTGAGGCAGGAGAATCACTTGAACCTGGGAAGCAGAGGTTGCAGTGAGCCAAGACCCTGCCATTGCACTCCAGCCTGGGCAACAGAGCAAGACTCTGTTTATATATATATATATGGCCATAGCTACAGTAATAGGTATATAGATACAAACAGATGTACATTTGTTTCTTAAAGATATAAACACCGAACTCCTTTTCTGTATTTGAAATAATGGTATTAGACTCTGCATGTACTCTTCCATGGCTTGCTCTTTTCATATAATAATATACCTGGATTAATTTGTGATATAAGTTCATATAAATGTGCTTCAGTCTTTTTAAAGGTTGAATAATATTTCATTATATGAGTATACCATAATTTTAAAATCTACACTGTAAATGATATGCTTTTTTTAAAAAAAGTTTCACTGTTACAAAACTAAGATTTTATTTTTCTTTTGTGAGATATTAACCGTAAGATAAATTTCCAGCAGGTCATCTTTACATTTAAATTGGGATAATAACTTTAATAATCATCATTTGACTTTTCTTGTCTTTGGTGCATTCAGTAATGTTTGCAGACAGAAGGAAGGGATAGAGGAAGGAAGAAGAAAAGAAGAAAGTCAGGTAGGCTAGTTTTTTGGGGATAGTGGTTCCTTACATGAGTGAAAGAGGACAGGGACCTTCTAGTCAAGATTATGATCAAATTTTCTTACCAGTTTTCTATTGTGAACTTTTTATGTCTTTCGGAGGGCAGCTGGAGGATTACTTTCTCAGAAAGAGTGTAGCTAATAGAATATTAAATAATATTTTTGTTGTATGGCCCTGTGGTACCCTAAACTTCTTCATCGTACCTGAAATTTTTCTCAATATCTATCTCCTTAGATAGACAAGCAACAAGAAGTACTATAGAGTTTTGTTGGTTCATGTATTCTCTACTTCGCAAGGATATCTAGATACTCTGCCTTTCTTAAAAGCAAAAAGTAGAGGATGGAGAAACAGAGAGAAAGTGGAAGAGACATCAGTGAGGCAGAGAGAGACCATGAGGAAAGGAAAGTAAGAAAAAGGAGGAGGAATGGAGAAGGGAAGAAATGAGGGAGGCAAGAAGGTGACGATGCCATTAGTTAGAGCTGTCAACATCAGATAATTAGGGAAAAAATGAATCGTAAGACAGAAGAAAAGAGAAAACACCAAGATACAAGAATTCAACATTTTCCTACTTCAGAAAGCAGAGAAACATTGTGTTATTTTCCATAAAGTCAAAGAAGTCGACAACGATCGCTCAGTTTCTGGCTGCAGACTGAAAGCTCTGTGTGTTGGAAGGGCATGATTCAGAATAAAAAGGATTGTTTCGAGGGCTTGTATTATAATTTAAGCTGTGCAAGGAGAACTGGGAAATGTGTCACTGCAAAGGTGAAATACTTGCTTTCCATTTCTTAATGCTGTGGGAATAGAAATTTAATTATGGTCATGAATCTTCCACAGTGGGGCCAACTTAGAAATTACATTGAACTGGGAGCCTATGTATTGTAACAATGTGAAGGTTACATGAAGTAGTTTTGCTTAAGTTTATTTTAGATTAGAATGTAGTATAGTGAAGACATTTAGAAAGCATTTCATAGCCAAAGTTTCTTTTAAATTTTACTATATTACAATTTTATATACAATTATATGTGTATATATATACACACATACTTATCTGTACAGTTATAATATATGGAGATATTCATGTTAAAGATATGTGCTATCTTAATTTTTATACCATTCACAAGTGTTGTCGAGCCTAAGTAATTAGGAAATAGATAACTGATTCCCACAGTACCAGAGGGTGGGGTTCAAGCTATACTTTAGGTAGGAGATTTGTTAACATGTGGAATACACCTCACTTAGATTTCCCCTCTTAATTTATTTAAGCTAAATCAACAGGAGACTGATGCTGCTCATACCTTGAAGAAGCAACTGGCAGCAAGTACTGCTTACGGAAAAGTTTCCTTTACAAGTTAGAAAAACATTTTGGCTTCATCCTACGTATACACTCCACTCCAAGGTCTATTGCTACTGTTTTCCAAATTACTCACTAGCTTGATGAATGACAGTCACAAGTAGTGCTTTTATTGCAATGTACAGATGTTGATATTTTCCAGAATTTTCTTAGGGTAAATGGAAGGCTTTCATTTTGAAAAAAAACTCATTGTAGATTTAATGCAGGAACTTAGATTTTCACTTAAAAAGTCCATACAACTCTTATATTTTAAAATCTTATTTTTTAAAGAAAGTTTGTTTAAAGAACCTGTTGTCATTGGCATTGATAGAAAGCAGATGTTACCAATGGGATGAAGCCAGGAGGTTTAATGAGTAATAATAGAGTTAGAAACAGAATAATCATGTTAAGGGTCAGAAATGGGTTAGAATTCTTGTGTAAAACTGGGTAAAGCTTACAGGGTACATGAGTGCGTGTGTGTGTGTGTGTGTGTGCGCGCACAGAGAAGGAGGGGGATGATTAAAGGAGAAGAAAAAAGAAAATGTTATATGAAAACATTTCATGATAAAATACAATTCTAAAAATAAATTGAGATTGGCCCACATTTAACTTTATTTTATTGGGTATTTAATATTCACATAGTGTTTGAGACTGTTAAGTCAGGGGTTATAACTCAATATAAAGGAATGTATGGATGAATTTTTTGGAAAAGTTTCCAAGGGCTTTAGTATACATATATTTGCTACTTGAGTACTTTCCTGTGTCCAGAAATGTAAAACGCTTAAGAAAAAATAAGTATATATTGGGTTAAATAACATGACTTTGTAAATAAATAGGAATATTACCTTGTGTGTAATTACACTAGCAAAACTTGACAGTGAAATCAAAATAACATTCCCAGTTATTAGGAGCTTCTTTCTGTGATATTATTTAGTTATGTTAAAGAATCTTGATAACTATGTCATGCTGTTCCTACAAATATTTCCAAGGTAGGAAATTATGCAGTGAGAGAAGGGAGCTATTTGGTAGAAGAAGGATGTCCTTTTAGAAATGTTTTAAGCTTGGTTTATAGGGTTTACTTATTAAAATGTAAAGGTTATTTAGATATGTCTCTTTATGTTGGATTTTTATCAACAGAATCTTTATTTAATATCATATAATTTTAAGTAGTCCAGAGTAATCAATGTTAATGTTATTTTTTTATTTCTTGTTTATATTTATAAAGGGCTAAAGTAATAATGGAACATGATTTTTTTTCATGGCACAATTAATGTGTACCACTTTTCCTATTTTTTGTTTAACATTTGTGGAATTTCTTATAATTGCCATTTTATGTGTAACTGTGTTTTGATAGTTCTCTAGTAATACATGGTTTGCCTATAGTTGCATGTTTATATTCTATATTCTATAAGTTTTTGTGCTCATATCCCTGTGCTGACTAATGAATTTTGTCCAAGGAAGTAATAATTGTGTTTGAATAGTCTATAAATGACCCTCAAAGTGATACAGTGAAAAGAAGTTAAAAATTCTAGACTATGTTTGAACAAACCAAATGCACTTTGTAAGCCTATCCTTATCCAGATTATATCTGGGCATAATTTTACCCACAGGATGTTTTTAAAGACTTTTAAAAAGGCTGAATAATGCTTATTAGTGTCTATAGATTTGCAGAGAATTTGCCTACTTATTTTATTTTTATGCTTTATAAGGTAGTTCTAAGTAATTTATTAATTGAAGAGATTCTGGTTCCTCCTTGTATCTCTTCTTTCTGATCACTTTGAGAATCTTTTTAATTTGATAGGCGCTCTAAAAAAATGACATTAATGAGGCGTGGACAGAGATAAGAGTCTGCTCTCTGTTGTTAGAAGACAGCACACTGATTTCACTGGAGTGAATATTACTGAACCCAGCAGCACTCCCAGTGTCCCCCAACCCCTAACCTGGACTTAGTACTGAAGTGGCAAAAATATTCACATTTAAGAAAACAAGAGCAAAATCTAACACAATGGTATGCAAATTTAGTACCTCCAGAGAAATAACCACTTCTTGTTTTTGTCTCCCATTCTATCTTCTGTCTTTCCTAGGTCACTGTCACATTCTTTCTCAGGCTATAGTAATTCACACTTTATCTTCTCTCTTTTACAACTTTAATATTCTGAAACTCAGTTTCTTAGCTCAGCACCTTAAAAATAGTAGTACAGAATGTATATTAGTTTAGTTAGTACCGTTTAAAGAACTTTTTAAAAAAAGTTTTCATCAAAATGGAACTAAAGCTAAAACGTCCTTTGAGACATTATTTCCGATACCATAAAATCTATAAAGTTCCTTTCTAGATGCAGACCTATCGATTCTGTTCAATGATAATAATAAAGGCTTTTTATACCCAGATGGCTATCTCAAATCTTGTTATCAGCCCTCCAACTTAGTTGTAGGAGGGTTTCATCAGTCATGGTTATGTTGCTCTGGGAGACTGATAACCATTATGCTATTATCAGTTGGGTGATGAGCTGGTCACCTTGTAAGTTTAAGTTGTTCTATCAGCCCTCCAAAAGTAAATGCAAATAAACGGGTTCCAAACCCCTTTAGAGCACACTGTAAATCTTTGTAACTTCATGGCCAAATGGTAAACCGCAGGACCACATGACTCAATTCCCTTGAGACAGTCATGTTATTCCTGTCAGACTTTTCTTCCCTCATTCATCAGCTGGAAGCTTTCATCTCCTTTTAAAGTCATGGCCTTTCAAGTAGGGGTGAAATTACACCTGTCAGTAATAAATGTTCTCAGTGCTCTCTATCATTCTGTCATTTCACAAAAGATATTAAAAGGAAGCATAGCTTATTCCGAATTCAGTTAACACCACTTTTTTTTCTTTCTCTACTTTTAGATACCTTCCTGTTATGTAATTGTTGAGCAAAGTTTTAAAATATTCACTAAATCAGGGGACATGTGGAAATGCTGGGCAAATTAGCTTCCATGTGAACTATACATTATATTCAATAACTACATTAAACTTATTTGACAGAATGATTTAACTGTATACACAATCTACAACAGCAATCTAAATGTGCCCTTTAGCACACTTGTTCTGTTTATTTTTTCTAAGTTACACTCTGATAACTTTGTGGTTGCCCATAATACCATGCAGCAGGTGCACCTGTGTAGCCACCATTTTATTTACATAGAGAACAAAGTTAATGTTTTATCAAATCCAGACCACACCTGGGTTGGGACACTTGTAGGAAGCAGGGTTCAAATCAATTGCAGCTTGCTTTTAGCCTGATATTTGAACTCCACTGAGCAAACTCTTTTTGAGTTCTCTTGGAAGTTTTCAGGATTCGGTCTCTTAACTCCCTGTTAACTGAAGGATGAAATGGGAGCTGGAAGACTGAATATTTTACCTGTAAATGCTGTCACTCACTGTGGTAGGTTTTGACTCAAGAAATAAGAATAACTGAATTGTGTCATTACAGCCCACACCATACACTGTCCCAAGCAGAGAATTCTTCAAGTACAAGTGTATTTGGCTTGATATACCTGAGTATGAGGGCCAATATTTTTGTCAATTTTCTAATGCTGAACCGGATTAATGAATAAATGCTGTGTGAAATTCACAAATCATCAAAGGTGGTCATGCTCTAAAGCTTTGTTGTTTTGTTTTATTTTATCCCTCATAGGGAAAGTATGTGCCAATTTTTTGTAGATTAGTGATACCGCAAAGAATCCGTGCAAACACATAACCTCCCACAACTATTAGCAAACCATAGTATTTTATTTTTTCCAGAACACAAAGGAAGTATATAATTTCTCTATTTTTATACCCTATTTCTTACATTCTGTCTTTTTTTTTTTTTTTTTTATCTCCTTCCTCTTCAGGAGAAAAATAAAATTGTAAATGGAAAAACAGACCCTAAAACTCAGTGAGAGGGGTAGATTGACTTGATTTGTCACTAAACTAAAAAAAAAATTATCTCAAAGCCCAATGCTGATTTAATTTCTCTGGAAATGATTACACATTTATCATTAGAGTTTTTTTTCTATTAAATAGGTTCTGACATATTATTAGAGTTTGATGAGACAAAACCTATAGTATCTATTTCAAGCCTAATCAACTAATAACCTCATTTGCAGAAATACCCCATCCATATAGAGGGCTGAAAATGAATTTCTGTTATTGAACATTATGTTTTGTGAAATCTCTGTAACTATATAAAATGATTTGAGTAGTTGAATTATCCCTATTTGTGTACCCAAATCATCCTTATATTAAATAATTTTCTGTGGTTTAAACTATTTCAATAATACTCCCACCTTAAATAGAGATTAAACTTAACACCCTCAACTCCGAATTAAGTACATAGTTTTAAATTAATTAAGTAGTTCAAAATGCCTTTGAACTCTGAATTAAGTACATAGTTTTAAATTAAGTAGTTCAAACCCTAATATTGTGGCATTGGGCACTCACTTTCATTTAGCATGTAGTTCTTTTTTTTTTTTTTTTTTTTTGAGACAGAGTCTCGCTCTGTCCCCCAGGCTGGAGTGCAGTGGGCGGATCTCAGCTCACTGCAAGCTCCGCCTCCCGGATTCACGCCATTCTTCTGCCTCAGCCTCCAGAGTAGCTGGGACAACAGGCGCCCGCCACCTCGCCCGGCTTTTTTATATTTTTTAGTAGAGACGGGGTTTCACCGGGTTAGCCAGGATGGTCTCGATCTCCTGACCTCGTGATCCGCCCGTCTCGGCCTCCCAAAGTGCTGGGATTACAGGCTTGAGCCACCGTGCCCAGCCAGCATGTGGTTCTTAACAAGCTTGATTGTCTGTTTTACTCACCTTCTAAAGATAAAAAAAAAAATCAAACTAAAAGAACGAAGTATAGTAGTGAGAACTGCAAGACTAACAGCCTAGGACAGAAGAGAAAAGTAACAATGAAGTGCTGGACATGTTATGAGGCTCTTTCACATGCATTTACACGTTTGATTCCCCATAATCCTACATGAGATATGCAACTTATGTCACAAATAAGTAAGCAAGGCATGGGAAGCTATGCAATTTCCCCAAGGCTGGTAAGTGGTAGATTTGAGATATTAACTCAGGATATTTTATCTTAACTCAGTGGTAAATGTCATAAGTCACCTATACCAGTTTAAATATTTTCTAGTATATTCAGTTTGTGCAGGAAGTGGAAAATTCATTTTAGGAAGAGTCCATAGAAATGCTAAAATATGCAGAGCTTTGACACTTGAAGTTATTGGCGTCACATCTTGTGTAGAACCTCTTGTTTTCTAAGGTTAATTAATATATTATTTTACTGAATGATTTAACTCTAAAACTGGTGCAGCACATACGTTAATTCAAATAGATTTAAATAATTTAACTCAATTTATTATAAACAAAAATTATGTTATTTCTTTCATTAGCTCTTCAAATCTAGGTTACATGCATAATGCCGATTAAGATAAATAGAAACAGTTTTTCTTCCCTGAACCTATCTCCTTCACCAACATTTCAGCTGACTTTTATGTTTTATTGCCATGCATGCATACCACATAGCAGTGTTTTACAAAATGCAGTCCATCTGTCACTTGCATCAGAATCACCTATGTTGATTTTGTAGAAAGCTGACCACTGAATTAGGTCATCTGGTATTCAGGCTTAGGCTCATTAAAGTTTGAAACCCACTGCCTTTCAGTTTAACATCATTTCCCTGTGCACTTTAAGATGGCCCTGCTCCACAACTGACTGCATTTCACAATTCATCTGTACTTGCAAAGACTAATGCTTGACTAAAACACTGTTAGCTGAGACAAAAATGATGGAGAAAACATACATCTCTCTTCAGTTTATAACTCTGATAACTCTTAACTATTCCTCATACCTTTGCCACAGAAAGGTAGGCAGGCACATGTTTGATTCATTTTCTTCAGTTTATTTAATGTATTATTATTATTTTCCAATTAGTATAAAGTTGGGTTTTGTTATTTGAAAATGTAGTTTGTGAGCATCTGCTTTGTCTGTTAAGGACACTTCTAATTTTGTATTCCACTTTTCATTTCTGTATATATAACATCATCTATTTTCAAGTGAAATTTACTCCAACAGAATGTTATCAGTTTGCACTGAAATAATACTATTTTTTTCTATCTTAATGGAAAGAGTTTTGATTAAAATTAACGGCTACTTAGAATATTTTAAATCTTCAAGGAGTGATTCAAAACAAATAGAAAGTATGTTCCTGAGAGAAAGTGTCCTAAGAGGTGCATTTGTGTGACTAATAATGACCTTGACCCGCATAGTTGTATGTTTAATGGAGATGACAAACAGTCCATACTAGTGGTGAGGCACTAACTTTAAACTAAGGCACTTCTATTGAAAAGGAGCTCTTGATCTAATAGGCATCACAGATACTGTCGTTAGAGAAGGTGATTTGGATTTGATTTGCAAGGTGGGAAAGCCCCAAAATCAGGCACTCTGGGGGGACAGCAAGTGCGGCGGGTGTAGTCAGAGGCCTGCCTGCCTCCTAAAAGGTTGGGAGCAAAGTTGATGTAGTTTGGTTGACAGAGAAATTAGAAGACTTGAGACAATGCTCTTTCATTCCTTTCTTTCTTTTGTTTTTTAAGTTGACAGATTAAGTACTAACAATTGCTTGCAATATGGCTCTTTCTGAATGTGGTTACAAGTCTTGAATTTCAATGAATTCATCTCATTTATTAAACATTTTGTAAAAACAATGCTTACACATGTTGTTTAAATGTTGTTTGAAGTTGAAATGTTTTGAAATGGTATCTGATCAGCAGAGAAAAACACAATTTTAATGTCAACATGCAAGGGACACCTTTGGTTGCATTTACACCAAAACATTGTAAATTAGTATATTTAATTATAGCTTCCAGTTTCCCATTTTTTCACAGAAAAATTTAAATGTTTATCAGCTAATTATATGTTAAATACCATGTGATGTTATGGATTTCCTCAGTGGTAACATGTTTTAGAACTTCATTCATATTTTAATGATATACTTTATTTGAATATTTCTATATTTTTATTACATTAACTCTGGCCTTCTATGCAGCCACTGACTTTTGACTAATATTGAGAACTAAAGCTGCTAATATTTACTAATCTGAGCAAATTAGTTTAGTAGACTTTAGGAACTCTGATTTGAGCTTAGGGGACTGCAAACAATCCGAGTGCAGAATTTAGAAATCACCAGCTATCTACTGGTCAAATATTGTTCATTGGCTAGGTAAACAGTGATATGGAAGCTAACTTGTACAAGTGCAAAGTAAATAACAATGTGTTTACTTTTTCTAATATTTGTGTCTATGTATAAGAAATGGGTTGTTGGAAGTCGTCCTTATTTATAAAGTAAAGCTTTAAAAATATTTTAATACCTTACTGTAGTGTGTCTACTTTGGATTAGAAAGCTTACATCATCGATTCACTCTAAAAGGGAATTAATGACTCAATTCCCTTGAGACAGTTATGTTATTCCTGTCAGACTTTTCTTCCCTCATTCATCAGCTGGAAGCTTTCATCTCCTTTTAAAGTCATGGCCTAAGGTAGGCTTGCAGGCATCTTTCTTTCTTTCTTTCTTTCTTTTTTTTTCCAGAAGCAGGGTCTTGCTTTGTCACCCAGGCTGGAGTTCAGTGGCATGATCATAGCTCACTGCAGCCTCAAACTCATGCTGGGTTCAAGTGATCTTCCTTGACTTGGCCTTTCAAGTAGCTGGGATCACAGGT
The DNA here is from genome assembly GCF_002776525.5 of Piliocolobus tephrosceles. Classification (NCBI taxonomy): domain Eukaryota; kingdom Metazoa; phylum Chordata; class Mammalia; order Primates; family Cercopithecidae; genus Piliocolobus; species Piliocolobus tephrosceles. The sequence continues at coordinate 108,804,768 of NC_045436.1, read as the reverse complement.
GTGAACCACCATGCCCCGCTTAGGCATACATCTTGATACTTTTAGCAAGATAGTTAAGAAGTAATTTCTAAAATACTTCCAAATAGGATCCTTCGCTATTTCATTCAGCAACCTCTGCAAGCCCTTTCAGTGAAATTGAGGCACTTCTATTAAAAGTAACCACATTATTGATTGTGGCCCAAGAGTAAAATGAGCTTCTGGCCCTCAATACCTCCTTCAAAGTATTGTACCTTCCGGGGCAGTCACTCTCACCTCCATTTGTTCCTTCAGCTTTTGGGAATTGGTAATCAACCCTGCTTTCCTACTATTAATACTCAGTTACTAACTCACCCTAGGAAAAGAGAACTAGTTCCTCTCACTGGTCCATACAACCTCAGATGTCTGAGCATTAACCACCTAAAAATTTAACAAATATTACATTTAATTGTATAATAGGCTCTTTCCATTTAAGTTTGTGCTTCTATATCTTCCCAACTAAACTGTAAAGTGTCACCTGTGTGTTTATGGTGCCTAGGACTGGAACCAGGCCCACGTGACTCTTCTTTGTGACCCCTGGCCTTCTGTTAGCTCCAAAACACACAAAATAGATAAGTTTTGAAGCTAAATTTATTGGCTGTGTAGGTTAAAACTTCACATAAAAGACTTCAAAAGAGCTATAAAGTTTTATATATAAATATAAACTTTTATATACATATGTGTACTTTTATATATGTAATTTTTATACATATAAGTATATATTATGTATTATAAATATGCATATATACATAAATAATACTCCCAAGTGAAAGGGCTATAGAGATCATCTAGTCCCAACTTTATTTTACAGAGAAAAAAAACCAAACTGAGTGAGCAAAAGTGACTTTCCCAAGTTCCCAATGCAAGTTAGTCGCTAAGTTGGGGCAGCCAGGACTCCTGACATTCAGACAATGCTCACCTCACTTCATCACATGCTTTCCTGGCGGCCCTAAGAATGTATATTTAGGTTAACCCTCATTATACTTCTCTGAGTTGTATGATGTACTGATGGTCGCAACATACTAGCCAGATAAAAAATGCAAATATTTTAGTGAACACGTATACACCATTCTAATGAGAAAATGAGCAGAAAATAGAACATCCATATAAGGGTGTATACGGGTGTATATTAGACATACATATTAGACATACATATGTACATATATGTACATTTTATACATAATATACTTATTTTAATCATTCTAAATATTGAATGTTTAATAAACAATGATGCTGAGATGGATGGCTAATGGAAGAATACCTCAATATAACATTTTTGGGACGGTATCTATCTCTATACAACCAAAATGAATGTAACTATAGATCCAGCAATTCCCACTCTTAAAACTGTCTATAGAAATAGAATTTTAAAGATACATGAACGAGAGTACTAGACCACTATTTATAGTGTAAAAAAGAAAAGAAAATGAAGAAAAGGCAGGTGGTTCATCATTAAAGGAATGGCAATTTAAAAAAGTAATGAAATTGTGAATATTAATTAGGCCTTTAGAGATGTAACCGGAGGTTAGTTCTGAATGGGAAAATTTGGGAGTGTTTCTATTTTAGTGGCCATGTTGTTGCTAAGAAACATGTCATATTTACCTGGAGTTGCTCAAAATTGTGTTAGATGTTATCATTTATTGAAAAAGAACCTGGTTTTCCTTGGGCTTGACCACCAGCCCCAGTTTCCTGACTGGGAGATGCCCCCATACCCTGTCATCAACTTAACTTTTTGTTCTTTGCAGAGCAAGCGAATGAATAACTTGCTGTGAACCCACCAAATGATCAGTTTGGTTCATGGTACAACCTTGTCCACTTCCCTAGGATCATTTCAGATGGCTCAAGAGGTCTGTAGTCTAGAGGGGAATGTTCTTCTCAAATCCTATTATTAACACTTTACAACAGAAAAAATTTACTTCAAATTACTTCCACTAAGGGTGGCAGACATAAATTCCCATCTAATGTTAAAAGACATTCCTACATAAAAGTGCCCATCATAATGATAACCAAAACTCTGGAAATGAATCCATTTAATAGGGAAGGGCATAGATCAAAGAACTAAGGGATAACAAGTATGCCGTAAAACATATTGAACCTATAGGGTAAGCACTTTGATATGTTTGTTCTTATGTGGTCAAAACATTAACAGAGGAAGGAGTCATTTGCAATTGTCTCACTGCATGTCTTGGCCCACGTGAGTAATTGCAATTTAAAGATCTGCCCAAAGCAATTAAAAATACATATGGTCATGTTTTCTTACTTTCAGAATGGAATACATAGTCATTAAATTAAGAAGGAAAAGAAACTAACCATCAAAATTGAGGAATAAAAGAAAAATGTGTGATATATGGTAGTCTGCATACTGCCTAGGTTGTCCTATGCTTGTTGCAAAGAGGAAAGATTGGGATGAAGGGGCAATAATTAAACTCTGATAGCATGTGAAGTATCTTATGGTCATGGTTGTAAGTCAGGTCTGGAAGGAATAAACTTTACTCTTTCAGGTGTTCGAATAAAAAAATTAAAGGTAGAGCAAAATATACTTCTTAGAATTAAGAGGTAAGAGATACAGTATAAAGGCAAGCTGTTTTATAGGAAAAAAATGTTATCTACAATGTGTAATAATTTTCTCTCAGAGCATGTGAGTAAGGAGAGCAAACAGTTTATCTCAAACAATGAATAGTACTGAAGGACAACCAGCCAAGTAAGTGCTTTGATAATAATGCAATATAATCCTTTCAAGTTTGTTATCAGGTGTTCTTATAGTCAAGGGTCGTAGATCCAAAATTTTGATGATCTCTACTGTGTTAGGAAAAAACCGAAGGGATATGCAGAAATAATTTGGAGATAATATGATATGAAGTAAACATCAATGGATTCTTAGAAGACAACATGGAAACATAAGTAAAAGTCATATAACAGATCATATAAAAGTTATGTACAAGTAGTTGAGGCAGAGGGAAGAGAGTTGTCTCTGAAGGATCTTGCAGCCTAATTAGCCACATGAACTCCAATTATTTCCATAACTTTTATTGCTATTAAACTAAATGATACATTAAATTAATTCCTTCCCAATCCAATTGAGGATAAGTTGACTAATAACAAGTGGATTTTTACTTAGAATAATAAAAGTAAGTATAATATAATAATATTATAAATAAAATAGACTACTAGTTGTGGGAGCTGAAAAGAAACGCTTTCCAATAATAGAAATAAAATAAAAACTTTGTTTAAAGTACGTATGAAAATCGTGCTAAAATTATTCATTAAAAAATGGAGGAGTATGACACCTGTATGTGTAATATTTATTATTAAGGGAGTTTTGGCTTTCCATCACTTTTTGAAGTCATTCAGAAATTAGAGACAATTTTAAGTAGTTTGATATTTTATTTTATTAGATGGTAATTGTTCTGTCTGAACATGTGAAAATACAAACAAAATATAAAAATAATTACTTCTCACAGCATTAAAATACAGCTAGAAACAGTTTACTCCCAAAGTAAATATTCAAGAAAGATGACCACTTTTAAATTCAAACTTTATTCTGATTTATTAGGAATGTGATGTATCAAAACTATTGAACCAAAATGCCACAAGGTGGCAGTGGCCTGTCCAAGGTGCAGTCATAGAGCACTGAAGGACCTTCTCTTCAGCATTGACATTCTGTTTCCTTCTTATGTTTTTTTAAATAATTAATCTTCCTGATTGAGTCACGTGAAATTTTCTGAATATACCTAGTGTTGAAAAACATTTAGTGACCCATTTCCACAACCTTTATTATTCTCTTCACTACTAAAAGAAGGAAAGAAGAAACCAATAAGAGAAGAAAACATAAATATATTATATATTGTGCTCAACCACCTAACTAGATGGCTTACATATTATATACCTAGAATATAGTTAAATGTTCTTTAGATATTCAATACTACTGAAGGGCTGAATACAAAATACAGTGTTTGCTATCATCTCCAAACACAGTGCAGTCAATGACTAGGTATTTACTAAGCAGTTACAACTCTCTTTTGATTTCCAGGCACCTATACTGGCTGTGGCAGTTTATTTCATTTACCTATTTCAAATGTGCTTTCACACATATATTTTATTAATAGACACATAATATATTGTGTCTAATAAAGTGATTATATATTATCTCTTCATTGTAATGGGATAAACTGGGATTGAGAGAATTTATCACAGTGGATTTGACTGTTTATTTTCCCCTGTGAAAATGATGAAATAATCTTCAAAATTATAATTTTCTTATTTCTATAGAAACATATTTTAATGAAAAAGACCATCAATAATCATAAGCATTGAGAGAATAAGATGATGTAGAATTGTGGAAACAATTTTTAAATATATGGTATAAAACACAAGGCATTATTTTGTCATTGTTCTTGTTCTCAGACTGAATGCTAAATATTTTCATGAGTTATATGTATGAAAAGTGATGTAAAAATAATCCATCCATCAGCACACACTTGATTCAATACCTACAAGCCGAACACGGTGGTCAAGGCTGTGAAGTGGATTTATAGACACAACAATCCTCAGGGTTTCAGGGTTGCATGTATGTGACTACCCTTGCTTGTTGGTATACTAAGATAAGTAATACCATTATACCATGTATAACTTTTTATGGGTGACAAATCAGTGAGTGAATCACTCCAGAGAAGAATGAAAAGAGCAATTTGTTGACAAGGGAATGACCATGGAGTTGCCAGAGATGGCACGGTGATGAAGAAGATGTTGCTCTACTTTTAGGGATTGCAGACATGTTCATATAACAGTTTTGAAAGGAATTTAACACATCTTATATTTATATTTTGGATTTCCTGTTTGCTCTACAGTTGGGTGAACTTAAACTATGTTTCAGTTGCTTTAGGATGATGGCTTGATTCCTGATATCGTACTGATAAACCCAGGTCAGTCTCTGTATTCTTTTCATCATTCTCATCCCTTGATTTAATGAGTTCTTTGAAGCCATCTTCAATCAACATTACATTATGACTATCTCTCCTGCCTCTTTTGTCTGCTTAAATCTGTTCCCTACAGAAAGTCAACAGAACACTGACTTTTGAATAAAGCAGATCTGGGTTCAAATTCTGGCATAATCTCTGTCTAGCCATGACATTTTTGGCAATTTAACCTCTCTAAGAGTGTTCTATACAATGAGAGAAATAATGTGTGCCTTTTGAAGTTGGTTTATGATGAAAACTAAATAACATAAGTATATAGAGTGCCTCACAGACAGTGATTATTAAAATAATTGAAGCTGCTATTTCTGTGGTTGCTACTTTCAGGTTCCACACTTACCTAACAGCCTATCTTTTTTTTTATCATCAACCAAGTAACCTTTATTAAAGCACTGCTACCTTATCACTAATAGATTCCCAGTGGATATTTTCAGTAGAATGTTTCCTTCCTTTAATTATTGCCTTAAGTATTTAGTATATAACAAAAAATGAATTTTTTGGGGGATTCAGTTATAGGCAAGGAGCCACATTCAACTTTAAGATGATTTGAATGTTGGCACCTGAAGATAACTTCTTTCCTTTTCCCAATGGGTAGGCTTGGACTGTTGAACATGTCAAACAGTTCTATTAGGATAGTTTATGAATGATTAAATATCAGATTTAAAGAAATTTGTTTTGGGATATACCAAGTAAAACTCTCTACCAATAGTTGTAGACAAACTTACTGTCTTCCTCAAATATTTTCCTACCTAAAATAAATATTTTGTTATTTTTCACTCTTTTTCATATGGCCATTTCTAATCTCTCATCCCATTCTTTGCATATTCTTCTGACACAAGATCATTTATTGATTTAATAAATGAATTCTTGCAACTAGTTTGGAAGAGGGATATTGTACTGGATTTGAAGCTGGATTATCACAAATATGGAGTGAGTATTTCCATATGCCAAGCACTATTCCAGACACTGAAAATCCTGGGATGAATCAGACAAAGACTCTAGAAGTTCTTATAGTTATGTTAATTATTTATTTATAAAAATAATTATAAAAAGCAATATGATACATTAAATGCTTCAACAGATAATTATTACAGCATGATTAAATGTTTCAAATGAGCTGTGAGTCAAATTCTGGGGCATTCAGAAAGAAAGCTATTTGTCCTGGGTCTTAAGCAGTAAGAATTTTCCAGGTCTTCAAAGAAGTAAGAATTTGTGGGGTGGTGGGGTGAGGACTGCTAAGGGGATCATATGGAGAAGAAAACAAACTATTGTGGGTAGAGGAGCCAGTTAGAAGAAAAACCAGTAGTGATAGAGTGATGCACTGTGTTGGGAAAGTTTTGGCTGACAGAGAAGGCACTTAAGTGTCAGTTAAACAAGTTGAGATTATAGTTGGGGTCAGATCATAAAGTGTCAATTCCATACATAGGAGGTCAGGCTTTTTCCTATAAGCACAGGGAAATATTGGACTCTTTAATGCAAAAATTAGCCATTATTTTATTTTTGAAAAATAATTTTTCTGAGCATGAGAGAGGAAAAACATAATAGGAGACTACCTGGGAGAGCTTGCAATAGTCCAGGTGAAAGGATGTGAAATGAACGAAGTGAAGGACTATTGCACTGAACATAAACACCACGGTCTAGAGTTGGTCTGACCTATGCAGAGACATTTTATTTTATTGTTTAAATCAACACAGAGTGATTTTAACTGCACTGCACTATAACCCTACTATCTGGACTGGGTCATCCCCAGCTGAGTTAGATCCACAGAATATTGATTTAGCATTCTGTTTCAAAAGTTGGTACACCAATGTGTTCTTTCTTGACTAAATATATTTTTATAGTCATCTTTTCTAAAACCATCTTGTTTCATATTATAACTTGACTGGCCTTTATAATTTTTTATTGTAAATATGTTTCTAATAATAACTTTGCATTTCTCGCTCAGATAGCAAAAATGATTTATACTTAAAGTACCATGTCTACACCAAATAATATCAGTGAAAGATAAAAAAATTAAGAAATGCTATAAGATTTATCTGGGTTCAAAAGCAGGATCAACATTTTATAGGCCAGAAATGCCAAGTTGTGAGTGGGTCTACAGCTGCAGTCCACTAGGATGCAACTGCTGACTCACATAGTCTAAAAAAGCTGCATGCAATACTTGAAACTAGAGATAATGAGCTTGCTGCTTTATGTCTGGGATGGGAATAACTCTTGCTCAATCAATTTTCTCTCAAGAAAGGAGGTTAGCATTATATTTGTAACTAAGAGCTTGGGGCTATGGCTTTGTAGGATACTGTAGACCAAAGTAAGTGAGAGGATCGACATGTCACTTTTTTAAAAAAGTGGAAATTAAATTAGTTTCCTAGTTTCCCACTGGGTTGGTAACTGACCAATCTCATCAGGAAGAAGGGAATATTTTATGGTTCTGGTCTACACTCAATTTATTAGGAGGGTAAGTAGAAACAACTCAACAAGAAATAAGGAAGGCTAATATTGGCAGGAGAGAGAAAGGAGGGGAAAGAGGTATTCCTTTCACTCAAATGAGTCTGAAAATCAAGATTCTAAAGTACATAAGTAAACTAATTGATGTTAAGAAAGACAAGCAACATGCCAGGCAAAATGCACAAGAATATGTCCAAAATAAAATTAATATTAGGGAATAGTCTAATGTTAATACTCATGGCAACAAACAAAAATTATGAGACAAAAAAGGCAGAGATGAAACAAAAATAATTAGACATGAATAGGACCAAATGAAGAGATGCGTGGAACAAGATGGCAAAGTAAAACTCTTTGGCCTTCATCACTTGACAGGAATATTGATTTGAACAACTCTCCATACACAAAAATATTCATGTGAGAGCTAAGGGAACAAGTTAATATTAAGATTTCACAGTATCTGGCTGTAGCATAATGCTAAGAAAAGAGATATTGATAAGGTAGAAAGGACAGTTTTGCATTACCCCTGTCATTCCTCCACCAAACCCAAGCAACACAGTCCAGTTAAAGATACCATTTCCTTGGGGAAAAGAGAAGAAAATGAGTATAAAAATTTGCCTTGGACCCCAATACTGACACCAACACAGTGTAACCCAGCATAAGGCAGACCCCCACAGCCCCATACTCCAGATCAGAATCTGGAGACAGAGTCTCTAGAGTCATCCTAGTGCAAGACAGGACCACACAGCCCCAGGTCTCAGGCTTGTGTGACAGACTTGCTTTCTGGTAGCTCTAGACATCCCTGTGGCAGGTAGTTCTCAGTGTACCCCAGGCTTCAGGCAGCAACCCAGTGCCATGCCAGCAGCAGCTGCACTGAACATAACCCAATGCTGTGCCTATTGCAGGTTTTTTCAGAAAAAAGCCAGTCTGCTAAGACTGGAATAAGTACCTACTTCTTCAAATATGCAGGCGTCGATGCATGACTACAAACATCAAGAACAATCAGGAAGATATGACATCACCAAATGGACAAAATAAAGGTACCATTGACTGATCCTAAAATTAGAGATACATGATATATATGGCAAAATAACTGTTTTAAGGATGCTCAGTAAACTTCAAAAAAATACAGAGAAACAATTCAACAAAATGAAGAAAACAATATTTGACCAGAATGATACATTTAATAGACTGAAAAAAAATAAGTAAAAAGCAAATCCTGGAGCTTAAAAATACAAGGAATAAAATGAAAAATTCAATAGACTGCATCAGCAGCAGAAATGATCAAGAAGAAAGGATCTGTGAAACTGAACAGAGATTATTTAAAAATATACAGAGGAGAAAACAAGAAATATAAATTTTAAAAAAGTGTATGGGATTTATGGGGCAGCAACAAAAGAGCAAAGCATTTGAGTCATGGAATAAAATAAAAAAAGATAAAGGGGTAAGAAACTTGTTTAGAGAAATGCTAGCAGAACAATTTTTGAATCTGGAGAAAGACATCAATTTCCAGATACAACAAGGTCAAATGTCTCTGATCAGATTCAATGCAAATAAGACTACTTTAAAAATATTATAACCAAACTCAAAATATTATAAAATGTTATAACCAAATATTATTTATATTAATATTATTTATGTTATAAAATATTATAACCAAATAAAATCATTAACCAAATATGACATTTGGTTAAAAATATTATAACCAAACTCAAAAATCATTGAGGAGAGGATTTTTAAAAAACAGCAAGAGAAAAGAAGAAAATTACATTTAAAAATGTTTTAATATGGCTAACAGAAGACTCCTCAGCAGAAACTCTATAGTCCAGGAGAGAAGAGGTTGATAAAATTTAAAGTACTGAGAACAACGAATACTGTCAATCAAGAATACTGTGCTCAGCAAAACTATTCTTCAGAAATGAAGGAGGAATAAAGACTTTCCCAAATAAACAAAAGCTGAGGGAGTTCATCACCACCAGACCTGTCTTACAAGAAATGCTACAGGGAGCTCTTCAAGGTGAAAGAAAAAAACACTAGTAAGTCACGTGAAAACACCTTAAAGTATAAAACTCACTGGTAAAAGTAAATGCATGGTTCAATTCAAAACACTCTGATACTGCAATGGTGGTGTGTAGATCACTTAAATCTATATTATAAAGGTTAAGACAAAACTATTTAAAAAAGCCAAAATAACTTACTGAGGGATTTGCAATATTAAAAGATGCAAATTGTGACATCAAAAATTCAAAATGTTGTTTGGGGAGTAGAGTATAACTAGATTATGTGTGTGTGTGTGTGTGTGTGTGTGTGTGTGTGTGTGATGAAAGTTAAGTTGTTTTCAGCTTAAAACATGTTATAAGATATTTTTTGTAAGTCATATGGAAACCACAAAGTAAAACCTATAGTAGGTATGTGAAAATAAAAAGCAAACAATCAAAACATAACACTGAAGAAAATCACTTAGCTACAAAGAAAGACAGAAAAAGAGACAGAGACAGAAGATCTATGAAAAAACTAGAAAACAGTGAACAAGATGGCGTAGTAAATACTTACCTGTCAGTAATTACTTTGAATATAAATGGATTATATTCTCCCATCAAAAGGTGTAAGATAGCTGAATACATTTAAAAAAACAAAAAAACAAGACCCAAATATATGCTACTTACAAGAGACTGACTTCACTTGTAAGGACACATATAGACAAAGTGAAGGGCTGCAGAAAAACACTCCATGTAAGTGGCAGTCAAACACAAACTGGAGTGGCCATTCTTAGATCATATAGACTTTAAGTAAAACCATAAAAAGAAACAGTAACATAATTATATAGTTATAAATGGGTCAATTAAGCAAGAAGGTATAACAATTACAAATATATATGTACCCAACATCCAAACTGATAAAGATATAAAGTAAATATAAATAAATTTGAGGGAGCAATAGATCACCATATACTAAATTTAGGGGAGTTAAACACCATACTTCTGGAAATGGACAGATCATCCACATGGAAAATAAATCAGGAAACAGTAAACTAAAAACGTAATCTAGATCAAGTGGATGTAACAAAGATATGCCCAACATTTAACCCCAAAGCTGCAGAATATACATTATTTTATTTGCAACTCCACATGAAACATTCTCCAGTATAGAATATATGTTAGGCCACAAAGCAAGTCTTAACAAATATATGAAAATTGAAATCATATCAAGTAGCTATTCTGACCTCAATTAATAAGAATTAACATAATAAGAGGAGACACTTTGGAAAATTTGACAAATACATGGAAATGCTCCTGAACAACCAATAGGTCAATGAAGAAATTGGAAAGAAAATTTAAAAATTTCTTAAGACAAATGAACATTGAATCACAGCATACCCAAACTTACCAGATACAGCAAAAGCAGTTCTAAGAAGGAAGCATGTAGCTGTAAACAGTGACATTGAAAAAGATAAAAGATCTCAAATAACCTAACATTGTACTTCAAGGAACTGCAAAACAGTAATAAACTAAGCCCAAAGTTAGTAAAAGGAAGGAAATAATAAAAATCAGGGCAGAAATAAAATAATAGAGCCTGGAAAAAAATAATAGAAAAATGTATTTTTTGAAAAAATAAAATCCACAAAACTTCAGCTATGCTAACTGAGAATGAAATAGGAATCAAATAAGGAAAAGGAAGAAAAGAAAAGGAAAAGGAGATATTACAATTGACACAACAGAAATTCAAAGGGCCATAAGAGATTATTATGAACAATTACATACCAACCATTTCAATAATCTAGAAGAAACAGATAAATTCTTTGATGCTTATAATCTACAAAGATTAGGAAGAAATAAAAAATCTTTACAGATCAATAACCAGTAAAAAGATTGAATCGGTAATAAAGTCTCCTATCAAAGAAGAGTCTGAGACATGGTGACATCACTGCTGAATTCTATCAAATATTTAGAAAAGAACTAATAAAAATTTGCTCAACTCTTCCAAAAAATTGAGGAGGCAATACTTTCAAACTTATTTTATCATACCAGCATTACCTTGATACCAAAAACAAAAAACAAAAAAACAAAACTACAGACCAATGTCTCTGATTAATATACATGCAAAAATCCTCAACAAAATATAAGCATACCAAATTCAATGGTACATTGAAAAGTTTATTCATCATGATCAAGTGGTATTCATTCCAGTGATGCAAGGATGGTTCTATATATGTAAATCAGTAAATGTAATACATTACATGAACAGAATGAAGGAAAATAAGCATATAACCATTTTCAGACGTGCAAAAAATTTGGAAAGATTCAACATTCTTTCATGATAAAAAAATCTCAATTATATAAAAATTAGATATAGCAGGAATGTACTTCAACACCATTAAGGCTATGTATGATAAACTCCATAGCTAACTCAATGGGGAGAAGTTGACAGCTTTTCCTCTAAGACACAGAGTAAGATAAGGATGCCCATGTTAACCACTTCTATTCAATATAGTATTGGATGTGTTAGCCAGAGCAATTAGACAAAGGAAAGAAATAAAAGACATACAAATTGGATAGGAAGAAATTAAATTGTCCCTGATTGCAGAAGGCATGACCCTATATACAGAAAATTCTAAAGACTTTACAAAAAGAAACCTGTGAGAATTATCTAGTAATTGAGTAAAGTTGCAGGATACAAAATCAACATACAACACTCAGTAGTGTTTCTATTCACTAATAGCAAACTATCTGAAAAAGGACAAGAGAACCTACTATTTACAATAGTTACAAGAAATATTTAGGAATAAATTTAGCCAAGGAGGTGAATGATCTCTACCCTAAAAGCCATAAAATAAAGATGAAAGAAATTAAAGAAGACACACATAAATGGAAATATATTCTTTGTTCATATCCTGGAAGATTTAGTGTTGTTAATATGTCCATACTACCCAAAGCAAGCTACAGAGTCAACAGCATTCCAATCAAAATACCAATGACATTTTTCACAAAAATAGAAAAAACAATTCTAAAATTCATATGAAATCACAAAAAAATCCTGAAAAGCCAAAGCATTTTGAAAAAGAAGAAGAAAGCTGAAGATATTGCACTACCTGACTTCAAAATATATTACAAAACTGTAGTGACCAAAACAGCATGGTACTGGCATAAAAATAGACACACAGACTAATTAAACAGAATAGAGAGCACAGAAATAAATCCATGCATTTACAACCAACTGATTTTTGACAAAGGTGTCAAGAGCACACAATAGGAAAAGGGCAGTCCTTTCAATAAATGCTTTTGGGAAAACAGGATATTCACAGGCAGAAAAATAAAATTAGAACCTTATCTCACACCACATATAAAAACCAACTTAAAATGGATTAAATACTTACACATGTTTTGGGAGGCCGAAGGGGGCAGATCACGAGGTCAGGAGATCGAGACCATCCTGGCTAACACAGTGAAACCCTGTCTCTACTAAAAATTAAAAAAAAAATAAAAATAAAAATAAATAAATAAATTAGCTGGGCGTGGTGGTGGGCGCCTGTAGTCCCAGCTACTCGGGAGGCTGAGGCAGGAGAATGGCATGAACCTGGTAGGTAGAGCTTGCAGTGAGTGGAGACCACACCACTGCACTCCAGCCTGGGTGACAGAGAGAGACTCCATCTCAAAAAAAAAAAAAAAAGACTTACATGTAAGACCCAAATCTATGAAACTACTAGAATAAAACTTAGAGGAAAAAACTAGGACAGTTATGTGGGCAATGACTTTTTGGATAGGACCCCAAAGCATAGGCAACAAAAGCAAAAATAGACAAATAAGATTGCACCAAACTAAAAAGCTTCTGTGCAGCAAAGAAAGCAACCAACAGAGCAAAGAGAAACCTGCCGAGTGGAAGAAAATATTTGCAAACTATACATCTGTTATGGGGTTAATATCCAAAATACGTAAGAAATTCAAACAATTCAATAGCAAGAAGACAAATAATTAAATAAAATTATGAGCCAGGAAACTGAACAGACATTTTTTAAGACATACAAATGGTTAACAGGTATGTGAAACAAAAGCTCAATATTACTAATCAGGGAAACAGAAATTAAAAACACAATGAGATATTACCTTAGACCAGTTAGAATGCCTGTCTTCAAGATAACAGACCAGTGTTGACAAGATGTGAAGTAGAGGGAACCCTTGCACGCTGTTGGTGAGAATGTAAATTGATGCAGCCATTAAGGAAAACAGTATGGATGTTCCGCAAAACATTAAAAATACAAGTGTCATGTAATCAAGCAATCTCACTACTGTATATATATAGCTAAAGATATGAAATCAGTATGATGAAAAGATTTCTTTATTTTCATGTTTATTGCAGAATTACTCACAAAAGCCAAGATATGGAATCAACCTACGTTTCTATCACTGAATGAATGGATTAAAAAATGTGGACACAATGGAATACTTTAAGCCACAAAAAAGGAAGGAAATCCTGTCATTTACAACAACATGTATTAACCTGGAGGACATTATGTTGAGTGAAATAGGCTAGGCACAGAAAGACACATGATCTTGCTCATATGTGGCGTCTTAAAAAGTTCAACTCACAGAAGTAGAAAGTAGAATGGTGTTACCAGGGGCTGGGGTATTTGAGAGGCAGGGTGAGGAGATGTTGGTCAAAGAATATACAATTTCAGTTAGCTAAGAGAAATAAGTTCAAGAGCTCTATTGTACAACTTGGTGACTGTAGTTAATAATATATTCTTGAGAAATGCTGAGAGACTAGATGTTAACTGTTCTCACTACAAAAAAATGATAGCTATGTGAGGGAATACATATGCTAATTAGTCAGTCTGTCTGTATATGTACTTCAAACACTGTGCTGTACACAATAATATGTGCACTTTTATCTGTCAATTTTTAAAAAATTGGCGGAGTGCAGTGGCTCATGTCTGTAACCCCAGCACTTTGGGAGGCTGAGACAGGTGATTCTCTTGAGGTCAGAAGTTCAAGACCAGCCTTGCCAACATTATGAAACCTGGTGTCTACTAAAAATACAAAAATTAGCCGGGCATGATGGTGTGCACCTGTAGTCCCAGCTACTTGGGAGGCTGAGGCAGGGGAATTGCTGGAGGCAGGGAGGCAGAGGTTGCAGTGAGCCATGATTGTGCCATTGTGCTTTAGCCTGGAGACTCTATCTCCGAAAAAAAAAAAATAAATAAATAAATAAATAAATAAATAAATAAATAAATAAATAAATAAATATAATTATTATAAAGAATAAAACCAACTGAAAATTTTGTGAATACAGCTATTTTCATTGAAATTTTTAAAACGTTTAGGTGGAATAAATTCTAGAGTGAAAATAGTTTAAGAGAAAATTAGTGAACTGATCATAGGACTTAGGATTTTACCCAGAATGCAGCAAAGAAAGGCAAAGAGATAGGAATTATGGAGGAAAAAAGAATCAGCCATGGGATAATGAGACTGAAAGGCTCAGAGAATGGAAGTAATGATACAAAAGCAGTATTTTTGTGTATACTCTTTTCTTGTGGCAGAGTGTAGAAAAGCCATAAACAGTAAATTAACAGTAAAGTAAAATCATTCCAAGGTGAGCTTCATCATTCTATATCTGTGAAAGTTGCATATGCATATTCTGATAACTTTTTTATTATCAGAAAAGTCTTGCCTTGAAAGATGTCTTAAAAGGAAAATTCACATCATGCTTTAAATTTGTTCTCTACTTAACAATTTGGTGAATAGCATATACTTAAATAGTTCTGGGTTATTAGAGTGATGACTACATTAAGAGTAGTGTTTTAAAAATAAATTATAAAATGCTGACTTTATGAAACATTTTTAGAATATCTTAGAAAACACTTTAGTGGCAACTAATGCTAATTTTCTATGAACATGGGAATCATTTCAAAGAAAGGCAAAGATATGATGAAGTGTGCAGTATATATGATTAATTATTAAATACAAGGTATTAAAGTATTTTATTCATAAAATTAATGATCCACATATTATTGAGTAATATATTGACAATAGAAGCATACTATATTTATAAGTACTTAAATGAAATGATTTCATTAATAGCAGATTTTCCATGAAACAAATACCAAGAATAGACAGACTTGTAAATTATTTTTTTCTTACACATACATACTTGAGCGTTATGTTAACATATTACTTCAGCACAAGATGTTTTAGAAATTAATTGGGCTTTAAATGAAAATAGACCCTCACCAATTTCCATTAATGACAGGAAGATGCCATTTAGACTGTTAAAATATTAAAATTAGAAAGCATAAAAGAGGTACAATCAATTGCAGGGCTATGCATAAAATATAGTTGTTTCCTTTATTAGAGTAGTATTGTTTAAATTAATTATAAAATAACATTATGTTCACATCAATTGGCCCAGTCTTTAGTATGTTAAGCAGTCATAGTCTCTAGTTGATTTTATAGTTATTATTTATGAAAGTTGCCATTATTCAGTATTTATAAAAGTTACCAGGGTGGTAAATAAGAAAAGTAGTCTTTATCATTATTTTATAATTTACTTTTATAAGAACCATTTGTTGGTATAGCATTATATAATTTGTCATATTAATTTATTTAAATATGTATTTGGTTGATAAATTATATGAATTTTATGAGATTCAGTGCAAATACTTTGAACAGATACCTACATAAACATCAAGTACAAATTATAAAGTAAAGAGTAAGTCTAGAAATTGGTAAATATTC